>NW_019384656.1:659913-669087 GCF_000671375.1 Centruroides sculpturatus | reverse complement strand
TTAAGAATTTTTTTAAAATTCATTTTTTATTTAAAAACTTAAATATTTATTAATATACTGTATATATATAGTATTTATATAATATTATATAATATTAATTTTTTAAAATATATACATTTAAATTGATAAACATGACATAAACATCAAAATAAAAATTAGTAATAAAATTTTTAAGATTTTTCAAATATTTAACACCCAAAACTAAGTGTAAACTTGCTTTAAAGATTCTATTTTTGTCGTATAACCCGCATTTTCAGACAAAGTATGCCTTTTTATTGTACGAAACTTTAATTTTGAGACAAATTTAAATAAATTTTAAGTATTTAAGTATATAAACGTCATAATACTCGTTAACGAACTTATGAATATTATTATAATACACTTACCTTAGTTAACTGTGCAATTTTTTTGGACATTGAATGCAGAAGTTCTGGACTCATACTTAATTTTGTTTTTATACGCACCTTCTCCTCCCTAATGTAGGAAGGATTGCCCCAATTATATGCCATTTTAATGTATTAAAGTTATCTAAAGGTTAATGACATCATATAATACTCGTAAGTAATCCTCCATGTTCGTACCCAAACATGAGTAAACACCGTCTGCTTACTCACGTGGTTCTCTCACGCTTAAATGCGATCGTTGGACCTCTAGTGGAGAAAAATACCAGTCAATTTTTTAAATTAATAATTTTTTAAAATAATTTGCTAAATAGAACGTTACATTATTTTTATTAACAATAAATTAAAATATATAGTTATAAATTAATAGGCGTAATTAATTTAAGTTTACTTAGCGATTTTAATAAACCATATAATTTATCAATCGTGACGACGTGTTCGGTTATACACAGAATTCAATTATGTGCTTTTAATATAAATGACGTAATAGAAATGTTAGTAATAGTAAAATTATATAATAATTATGTAATTATATAACTTAATTTAAGAGCCTTTCGGGAAATATAATTGTGGAGTTTGTTATTATTGCAATTCTTATAGCGGTATAACTATAATTTCGGTAAAAAATTGTTCTAGAATCCCTATTAGTCTAAAAAATTGCAATTTTTTCAACGGCATATTTATTTATTTCATTAAAACCTTTTATTTGATAAAAAAAAAAAAAATATGTGTAATTTTGTCCAAGCAGCGCGCGCCTCAGTTCTCCACAAAAATTTTCTACAATTACGAGTTTTGAGGAGCTTACATCGCCGCCTTCGTGTTTCAAGCTTTATCTGCTGCCACGTCTCCGTCTAGCAAGGCAATGTGAAGTACTGATTAAAACCTTTTGATGAATATCTATTTCGTATTAATGCTTTTTTAAAATCTTCTTTCAAAAGCCCACCAATGATAGAGTGGATAAAACCACTTGAAGATTAACTAAATAAATAAGTCACAATTTACCCATTGTTATGGTTCCCTTTGCTTAATTTTACTTAACTCTAAGTTTAACGAAATGTTTTGTTTATATTATTTTGTTATATTAGTCAGACCTAAGATACCGTACTTTATTCAGTACAACCATTTGCCATAATGATATAATAGGTTTTTCTTAATAGCGTAAGTATGCTGTAATAATGCTATTTACAATTATTTCGCGTAACTTCAATAAAAATCTCCTCTTAAAAATTTACTTTATTCAGACGTAATTAGATTTTAATTAAAATTTTTAAATGCAATTTTATCGACGAACGGAAGATTTTAATAAGATAATAATAAGAAAATAATAAGAAAACGTCCTCATCTACTTATAAGAAAGATTCCTATAGGATATAATAAACTTATATGGATTATATTAAATTAGCAACATAAAATCCATAACATGGCTATAGCCGAGCGGTTAGGGTGGCAGTCTATCACTCTGGGGACCCGGGTCGAAAAATCCAGGAATTTTTCGGGTAGTCACTCAGGATATGTAGGATTCCGCCCTCACCACCAGGCCTTACCATTGTCGACTTGGCTGAACCCATAATGGATTTGCTAAAAAGTGGCCTTGTTAGTATCCAAGGACAGAGAGAGTTAAATAAAATCCCTAACACGGAAGTGTTAACAAAAGAACTTTTATTTCTTCGTGGATTGCATGATAACTTGACGATGGTGATCGCGTGACTGTATATTATCGCACATTATTTATCTTTCACTTTTTTCTTTATACGTCTTAAACACGTGTTATTCAATTAATACTACGTTTTCGATCTAAATGATGTCCGCTTTAGATCTTTTCTTTCAAAATCTACCTTTTCGTATATTTGTATACTTATCCTTCCTTAATTATAATAATGGGAAACGAGAGATTTTTCACATGTACAGTACACCCTTCCACGTAACAAATAATGCAAAATAGAAAGCCATTTTGACTCCAAGAAATAAAGTGCCTATTAGCGCACCATGTTTAAATAACCAATCACAAATAAGTGCTTTGTAAAAATATCGATTTTCGTTGCACACTTGACACGTCACACTTTTCAAGATGAAAATAATTTTCATTAAACAATTAGACGGACAAATTAAATCCTTTCGTGACTGCTCTTAGGAGTATAGGAAGTATACGTATCAGAATCCATAATGTCGGAGGGCCCACAGCGGGAAAATCAAAATTTGTCAGGAGAATCTTAATTATGAGTGTTTCTGCTTTATTTTATGTTATAAATGTTAAAACTTTATTTGGATTAATTTGTTTATTATTTTAATTATTTAATCTTTTTTATGGATAAATATTAAATTGCACGAAGCGCTTTCATCTCGGGCCATCAGTGGTCGAATGGATGAAGCCATCGAACGAACATTAGTAAGTTGTCGCGGATTAGCGCCTCGCCAACGGGGCTAGCCACATGTTTTTTGAATTTTCTTCACGTGTCTAATACCTAAATAAGGGTCAACTTTCCATAGAAAATCCTCTCGGCATGTGCATTCCTTGTCAGATTTCCCATGAGCCGTGTGCCTTCTCCCATCAATCTAGTCTTTCCATTGCAATGACAATGAAATAGGACGTATTAAAATGACACATGAACTGAACCCACGTTTTGCTACGAATTATTATTATTATTTAAATAAATTTATATTAATTAAGTGTTATTGTATTTTGGATTGAAGCTTCCGTAAGGTACTTCAAAATTATGATGTCGAGTTGGAAAGAAATGCTATATAAAATATTTATATTGATGTTTAAATATAAAAAAAAACAAAAATATAAATTAGTTTATAATGAAATTTAATGATTTAATCTTCAAAATAATCCTATATACAGCTTTTTATATGAATATATTGAATAAAAATTGATTATTATAAAAACTATCAACGTGTTTAATTAATATAAAACCAGTTTCGTTCTTAATTGGGTACGTAAGAATTTTCATTATTAAGATATATATAGAAACCCGTTATAAGATTATAAAAATTGAGTAACCGAAGCCAGAAATAAAGGACTATACAAAATATATGATTGAACTCCAGAGAAAGAACCGAACCCACATCTTTTATTAGTATCTGGATGTCATTACTTCTTAAATAGGCACATATTTTATAAAATAGATTCCACGTTATCTGATAATTACACTCTTTCTTCACAAAAAAAAAAAAATACTATAATGGAACCAAAAAGTGGATTGAATTGATGAAATAAGGAAACACAACCCATGGGCGATCTGCCAAGGGGGTGTTTTCCGAGATAATTTTCTACGGGAAACTAGCTTCAATTTAGACGTTAGATACGTGAAGAAAATCCGGAAAACTTCACGTGACCGGGCTGGTGAGGTAAGAACCCTCGACCATGTGTTTAATGATTATTCCTTTCTGTAAATTGAAATATGTTATTATGCCGCATGTTTTCAATTAATTCAATGTTATTTTTCAATAAATATCATTTGTAAATTTATATATATAAATATATATTTGAAATTTAAGTCGTCATCATCCTCATCCTCATCATCAATCGATCAAAACCCGATTTTCTTCAGTGACAAAGACCATTAACAAGATTAATTAATGGCATCGACAGCATCCAAGAAATCGATAAATCGAAAACAATTACTAACTTTTAACCGTATAAAACATTATTTTAATTCAAAATTCCCCTCAATAACTAAAAGAAAAAATAAATCACAAATAAAATCGTTTACAAAATTTAAAATTCGAACGTGGCATATAAACTTTTCACACCAAAACGAAACCAGCCTCAATTAAATTTTAAAAAAAATTCTAAAATTAAAATTTCCTTGTAATTTACTTAAATATCAATCCGTAGATTACAAAGGGGTTATTTTACGCGGAAAAAAATTTCGGGTGTTAGTATCACAAACTATCAACAGAGGGCGACAGACGTTAGGAGGATTTAACCATCTGGGATCAAGACAAACAGAGGTCAGCAGATTGAAGTAAAGTGTTTATCTCTGTGGATGAGATATATTCAAATATATCTTTGGCTTATTAAAATTCGTGGTAAAGATGACGGATTCTGTAGATGCAACACCAGAAACAGAAATTGTACAGGAGAAGGTGAGTAGCAAGATAAATTATCTCCTTTCAGGATCTATCTCCATCTTTAACTAGAGCTGGTCGATCAGCTTCTCTCCTGTTTTACCGTTTTCCAAATATATTTATATATATATACATATATATTTATACCTATATTTATTTCAAATTTACGTCGATTTTAATTGTTTTAACAGATGTTTTGTCAATGTTTTTTTAATTGTTTTCTCGCTCCTTAACGANCAAGAAGGAGGACTTCTTAGGGCCTGAAAAAGTCTAAATCCGGCTTCGATTGAAGATTTTAACGTTAATTATCTACAATAACACATCTGTAAGGCAAGCAGAAGTTGCGGGTTCGAGTTCCGCTCTAATCTTTTATTCCCGAATATTTTAAATTAAAAGCTAATTTATTTCTAATTATTAACAAGAGATGGCGGCCTAACCGCCAACCTCTAGCCAAATTACTTTCTTGCTTATAGTTAATTAGCCATTATATAGCCCAATAAAAATTTATACATTATCTACTCCTGTTTCAGATTTTGATATAAAAATATATTGATTCTTAATTCGAAATCTTTCAAACTTTATTAATTATTAAAAAAAGTTCAAAAATTATTTTTATATATTTTTTAAAATATTTTTATACAAAATATCCGAATTTTTAATGTTTTTTTAAACATATTAAAGTAGATTAAAGGGGTTAACTACGATAAAGATTTATGTAATTTTATAAGGTTATTAATACATTTAAAACATTAAAAATCTTAAATAATTTATTATAAACGTCCATAAATATATTCAAAAGGGAATATAATACTTGTTGTTCCTTCTTCAATTCCTCCTCCTCCTCCAATTACTAGTTTTACTAGTTAAAAGTTTTACTAGTAATTACATTAATGTACAGAAAATTCCTTGAATAATCCTTTTAAAATCATTCTATTTGCTTAAAATATAGTATATAAAAACTTCAACAAAGTTTCATAAACTTGTTCTAGGAAAAATGCATTTAATTATATATTTTTTAGGATTTTTTTTACGATAAGGATGTACTTTGTGCCTTATCTTGTTACTTCTTCTTAACAGTAACTCGTGTAATTAGTTTATAGAAGGGATGTAAAGTAACTTTGTTATCATCTGTTTTAAGGAATATATATTAATTAATTCAGGAATATATATTTCTGAACTAATTTTGCATTCTCTTCTGTTAATTTATATAATTTTTTAAGAATTAAATACACGTTATAAGGATGTAAAATTATTTAAGAATTAGTTATTAGTGAATAGAATGGCTAGAGAATTGATTTTTCTAAATAAGAAGGGTAAAGTATAGGTGTTTAAACTGCAAAATAATCCAAGAATCCTTACATCTGGCCATTTTCTAATCAGCCAACGCCCTAAGGAAGTGATTTATAATGTGAAAACACCACAGGTAATTTGAAAATAGCAAAGTTTTTTCAAATATTTACACACAAAAATTAATTTTACTATTTTAAAATCATTTTTTAAGCAGTTTAACTCATAATTTCTGATTAAAATGATTAATCGTAGTACTTAATTTATTGACGGTTTTACAGTAAAAATATTCATTTTCTCAAGAATTTGTACATTTTAAATAAAAATTTATTTAAAAAATTTCGCCATCTTTCTTCAAATTAGTTGATTTTTCAGCTCAATTTTATATATAATTGATATTCGACACACGTTAGGATAGAAAAAAGGTAAATGTTAGGCTTCTCTGCATTACCGCGAGTATGAATGCAAAGCCTGAACAGCAGGGGCATATCCTCTGACTGGGGATGAGCGAGTGCTTTCTTCTATTTCTGTTCTAATTTATTATTTAATAAATGAATGAAACACGTGTCGGACTTAAAGATGAATAAATTTTCTTTACTGAAGTACAAACATTTATATTCTTTTGCGACAAATAAATGAGAAATTACGAATTTAATAAATCATAAAATAATTCTCATTAATATATTTTATAGAAAAATTATTAAAAACTTATTTATTGATACAAATTTACGTTTATTGTTTAAAAGATAGCTTATAAATATTTATAATTTCGAGAATGTTATCACTTAAGGCGATCGATATTGAAATCATTAGTAAAATTAGTTTAAAAATCTAAAGATAAATTAAGCCGTTTCAAGTTTTAAAGTACTCACACCGTATAAAACACAAAATATGGAGGTTTATACAACTGTTTTCAACACTCTTCCAGGTTTAATGAGACTCGCAAGTCTCAACTTCTTTAACTGATTATAAAAACACTGCTGTAAGAACCTATTGGGAATAGTAAACCTTATGCTAATCTATTTATTTATTTTCTCAGTAGGAGGCAGGAAAACAATTAATTTAAATCTTTCTGGTATGTTTCAGTAGTATGTAAATGGCAACCTATTTATGTTTCTACGCTTTCGTTGGATCGTAAACAGGTGGACACGAGACTATAAAAAAGGGGCATTGTACATAATGGAAGAGGCTTCAAACTCTATGATTTGACGTAGGATCAGGGTGGCGCTGGTTACACTCGGGTGTACATAAAAATAGTTGCATAGGACAATGGAAAAATATTTTTTTTATTTGCAGGATAGGTTAGATTCATGAATTTTCTGTTGTTTGTCGATAATGAAATTTGGGGCCTTCTTGGGGATTAGGCAAAGACCAACCCAGACGAAAAAGTGGTACGTGTCCAAACGTAAGAGCGCCTCTGAAGGAAGGTATATTTTTATTTTGATTGGTGTATTTCTTTTATAAGTATATATGCAAACTTTTAGAACGTTAATCGGACTTTTAACTGGCTTATTCTTTAAATATACTTACGAATAAATAAGTAAGTACATTAAAAACGTTGCAATGCAGGATTAATAATTAAGTCAGGCCTGAACGTCTTCGGATAGTATTAAAAGAAATGCCGAACCATTTATTATTTATAGAATTTGTAAAAGAACACATTTACAACATGATAAAGATCTGTTCTTCATCATAAACAACAAGAATAATCCAATATAGGCATTACAAAGTAGAGACGAAACGTGACGAAGATGCATGATGACGATAACTCTTGTATCGGATAAAGTAACACTTTATATACTGTGTTAGGCTGAATACAGCACTTGTATGCGTTAATTTTATTGAACAGGAAACATTTATGTACCTATTTTTAAATGAAAGTATAATATATTTCTTATGACGTAACGAAACAAACATTTTCATGCATTTTTTTATGTTAAGCATCATCTTATTTTTGCAGCTTTTCGAGGCAGTTTGTAACGATAAATTTTGTATATTTTCTTTTTAAAATGGTTTATATAAAATCTTGAAAATATAATTTTCGTGCGAAAATTGGATTTATTGAATAAAATCTGAATGAAATCTTATAAATACTATTCTTATCTTAACCTTTAACATTAACTTTAATATCTGTAAATATTTAAAAATATATCTGTGAAAAATACTTTTAATTTTTTAACTATTTAAAAAAGTATTAAATCATTATTCAGCCGATTTATTAATTATTTTTAAGGATAAATTTATAAAATATGAAGTTTTTTTTCAGCACTCTTGAAGAGTAACGGAATACATAGACTATATGTTATATATTTAAGAGTATATGGATATAAATGGAAAAGAATATTGTTTAAAATACTACAAAATTGCTTTATTTTAAGAAAAAATTCTTGGTTTTTTGTTGAAAAGACAAGAAAACAAATATTAAAATTAGATTAACGTTGGCTTCCATAGCAATCGTGAGAAAGATCATTAAAGAATCAACGTGTGTTTCGTGTGAGATGAAAGTAGAGAAAAAAAAAACAGCTAAAATTTCAGGGGAAATTGCGAAAAATATTTTAAAACTTTGAATATTTTTAATCCTTACTTTTGTTTCTTGCAATTCAAATTATGATAAGCGCTTTTAGCGCTTATCATAATTTGAATCAATAAATCGCAATAGATAAAATCTATAAAGCTATAATAATAAAAATTCTATAAATCAAAAAACAATTTACTATACTTTATCGTTATCTTGTTTCAGAAGTTTAAAATATTAAAAATTAAAAAAAAAAAATACTGTACGGTTGTGACCAACCAAGTATTTTACTAATTCATAGAGGCCGTTTTCAACTTTATATTTATAAATGAATTAATTATTAATAACGGATTCGTAACTGATACACTCGTACAAACTATAAAGTAATTAAGTTAATTACTACTAAATGAGAAAGTTTTCATTACTATAAAATCGAATTTTCTCTATTCTGTATCAAGTAATTTTGACTTAACCACCAGAGGGCTAAATTCAAACTTAAAAATTGTATCAAGTTTCAAATTTTAATTTAAAATAGATTTTAAAATATATATTTAAATAATTGCTTAAAAATTAATGCAAACATTTTAAAAAATAAAATTATCCTTATAAAATTTAAAATTAAAAAAAAAAAAACGGGAATGAAATTATGATGGCAACCACTTGGTTTTTTCAAATAGCCCCCTAGTGGCTTAATCCGATTTAAGTTGGGCAGACGATAATAATAATAATAATAATTAAAAAATTAGCACAAATTAAATAACCTTAGAAGTTTTTTTTTATTACATATTTTAGTGTAGGTCTTAATCAAGTATTAATTGTAAATAAATCATATAAATATTTTACATATTACGAACTAGCCTTGTGAAGTTATAAAATTAACTTAGTATAAAGCAAAAT
>NW_019384656.1:651052-659772 GCF_000671375.1 Centruroides sculpturatus | reverse complement strand
AATTATATATATATATATATATATATATATTTCGGAAGAGAGAAAGAGTTTTATTAATTAAAAAACCATCTAATTTTAATTATAAATTTATTTTCCGCCATATTTTTTAATCGAAATTCTTCAGCCGCTATCAACATCGCTCAGCGTGCTGAAGAAGAAAAAACAAATTATTCATCGTTCAGTGTTAAATTAACTTAACTTAAACACATTTAAGTACTATAAATTTTTTTATTCTTGTATAAAACATACAAGTTTTACAGTTTTTATGCTTTTTTATACGGCGATCGATACTCTTTATTGTTCCGGCAACGGGTCATAAGCCGCCGAAGAAAAACAATGCATATTTTCGAATTTCTATACAGCATATTTCAGAGAAAATTGCTGAAAATTTTGCAAAATTGGTGATATTTTAACATCGTAGTGGTTCGAACTATTATCAAGTAATCGATCAACTTAACTTCATAACTTTCTGTCACATGAATGAATATGGACATGTGTTATCGCAGTTCTCGAAGAAAAAGTCACTACATAGATGACGTATGATGATATTATCCACAGAATCATGATGATTTTATTGAAAAATTGCTATAAAAACTTCTATAAGCAAGAGTCTGCCCACCGCTCCAAGTACATAACCCACAACTGATAGATGATGACATTCTTTACGGAATTGGTATATATGAAGTGATTTAGAGAAAAAATTTAGAAATTTCTGTCATCGATATCACATATTTAGAGCTTTATAGAATCCATTTTAATATTAAAAAAAAAAAAACTAAGAGAGGATGCAACAGTACAAGTGCAGTAAAAGATATTTTCGGCGCTTGGAAAGTTATGGAGATTTTAAACAATTTTCCACCATTTTAAATTATATTTAATCAAGACTTAGCTCTATAGCGCTTATTCATTATTAGAAAATGTACCTTATTCTACTTATTATTGAAGAATTACATTTAAGAATTGCATTTTGAGGAAGTATATGCTACAAGTGATTAAAGAAAGAAACACTTTAGTCAACTGATTGTTTATGAGCTAATACTATATAATTAAATTAATTAAGTTAATATACAGTAGTTTATGCCAAGAATTGGCATATTTTTGGAAATACATTAGTCAATTGATAATCAAGAACAAGCATTGTAACTAGGGAATTCGATCCCGGTCCTTATTTCTAATCCCGGGATTTCGGGATTATACTTATTCTATCCCGGGATCCCGGGATTATTTCGGTATTGAGGGTTAATAAAAAATAAGAAAATCTTACAGAAATTAAAAATCAAAATTTAGACAAAAATCAACGTATTTTACGGTATACACCTAGTTAATTTAATCACTCTAATTAATCAGACTTACAGTCAGACTAACCAGACTTAAAATCACTGTCTTCATGTTAAATTTATTCTTTTTTAAGCATCACTGAGATCTCTTTAAACTCACATAAATTGAAAAAACTTTTATGTAACAAACTATGCAAATAAACGTTGAAAATTCACAAAAATCTCTCTTAACATCGACTAAATAGACTACTTTCATATAACAACCTAGTAAGTAGGTAGTAAAGTAAGTTTCTTAGGAAAAAGTATTTAAAAATAATATTAATCAGTCACATTTTTCTTAAATATAAAGAAAACTAATTTAATAGGAACATTCTAATTTGAATTGCGAAAATATGATCTGAGAAATAACAACGCATCTAGTGTCTCATCACCAAGTCTGCTTCTCAATTTGTTGCACATATATGCAGCTGCAGAGAAAACGCGTTTAGGTTGATGGAAGTTGGAGGAATCGTTAGTAAATACTTATAAGCTTCGAGGACACGGGGAGGATGGAAGAAAACAGTCCGGTCGACACGGATCGGGATTGTAGGAGTAAAGGCTATAATCCCGATTGTTTCGATCATTGTAAGCATGTTTTTCAAAAAATAAACGCGTTAATTTTGTAAATTCGGTCTCTGTGTGAGTCTCTCAGCGTTCAGCAAACCACTACCCCGAAACGTAAAAAGACTTTCTCGCATCATCCTGACAGATCGCGGACAAGGCGAGGGTCATAACCTTTTCACCTAAGGTCGACCCCCCCTAAGCGAGTAGCGTCAGGTCTATATTAACCACACTGGCAAAACAAGATGGCTGACACATTGACAGGTAAAACGCACTGAGTAGTGCTCTTGACTGCGCCAGAAAATCGATTGGCGCCCGCGAAAATTCAAAAATACAAAAATGAAGTATATTACCAAGTAACCCAGTGAGAACTGCTTGCCTATCATTTTAGTTGAAAATACAAGAAGTTTTATTCCAAGCAAGCATCACAAGCGCTCTTGGTTAATTTCTGCTGCTTGCTTGGAATAAAATTTCTTGTATTTTATATTAAAATGATAGGCAAGCAATTCTGTTAAAAGCACTGGCACTGAACGTTTCGCTTCATGCAGTCTATTTTGCAATTTTTTTAAAATGATGTCAATCCCGAAAATCCCGGGATTAGGAAAACTTAATCCCGAAAATTTTGGGACTGAAAAGTGGTCGGGATCCCGATTTTCGAGATCCCGGGATCAAATCCTCTAATTGTAACGTTTATCATCATTAGAACACTTACACCTCAACGGCACTTATATCCAACGAAGAAAGTACATTTAGTAGATATTAAAGTCATATTTGTCTAACTCATATCGATGATAAATTGTGAAAATTTAAATCGATTTCCAGTTCGAATATCCCACCAGGATAGGTTATTCTTGTATAACAGATTCGTAAAGAACCATTATAACCAGCACATTAAGGTTATACGGTTGATTAGTAATGTTATATCTGCCGGTTAGTTTAAATAAGGTTATACAGTTACTTACAGCATGACAGGCAATTAGATTCCAATATAATCAATTAACATGGTTGAGAAAAAGAATGATGCCCCGATTATGTGGATCTAAACTGTGTTCAAACTCGAATCCATTACGATATCAGTTCTTGCGTTACTTATAAAATACAAATAAAAATTTAATTTTAAATAATTTCTATCTTGTATTAGTTCTATGTCTCTTCTTTTAAATATATATATGTATAAAAAGTGCAAACAAATCAGCGAGATTTATTGAAATTCGAATCTAAACTTTTAAGTTTGAATCCTGTTCGTGACTTATTGAAGAATTTTGTTCCATTAATAAATAATCTATTGTGTAATTTAGTAAAAATGACATAGATATCATCCAAAAAGCAATAAAAATTATTAAGCCACTGAGACTTTCGTGATATACCTCATATATATATCAGAAAGGTGAAAGCCACGTTCTTACTGCTGTAGTCTTATGTGGTCACGTTTCTATCATTTACAGAAATGTTTACTTTTCTGTTTCTGGGATATACTTGCAGTTTAGTTGATAATTTTATAAGAACTTTAGCATTATTTGTAATATTCCACGTGTAACATACAGTAGCCATATTAGTAAATTAGCAGATGTGATGTTTATGAATATTGATAATTGCCTTTAATTCATTCTGAATGATTGATGAGTCACCAGATAATGGCTTTATACTCCTTTCTCCGATTTAAATTTTATGCTGAAAATTATATTAACATGTAAATAAGTCATAAAGTTTATGGAACGATTTTCTAAATGATCACATTATCTTAAATACGATAATTATGAATAACCCACACAAACTTGCTAGAACAAAACTAAAACTTATGCAAAACACGTTCAAACGTATACCACGCGCACTTGGAGCAGCCATTGTTCCATATAGGTGTGGGTTTTGTAATTACATTTTAAAATCACACATTTTAAACTCATATTTTGAACAGAGGTAATACTCACGAAATTGCGGATGGTTCAAAAGTCGGTTAACCAGGTTATATTTTAATGACTTTTAATATAAGATAAAGTTAGCTTAAAAACATTTCCTGAAGCAGTTTTTCGGTGATGGAATTATACAATAGATTACAATACTTTAACAACGTTATAAATGATCATCTCTGATTGGTTGAAAAGTTAAAGCCACTACTTAACTCTCGTATTTACGACGTAATTGGCATTTGAAATGTTTTAAACAAACCGTCGTAAATCGAAGTCTGATTTCTCATTGCTTCAATGGCATAAATGCAAGTTCCGTTCCTGTTAATAAGTTATGCATTACATAAAATAAAGCGCAGAAATGGCCGACAAAATTCTACGATATTTAAATGTGTGATTTTGTGTAATCATAAGTATTTACCTGTCTTAACAGAGAAAGGTCGTAAAGCTGGGGGTTAATGTACCGATTGTTCGTGATTATAATTTAATGAAAAGGTAATTTGGCCAATTATAATATAATTCGTTCGTTTTGATATAATTATCTAAATGAACATTTATCAAAGGATCCTCACTAATTAACGAATAAAATAGCAAATTACTTCATTAAGGAAACTTGTCAAACTCTTTAGATCCATCGAACTATTTAAAGGTTCGATATTGAATAAGTTATTTTTAGTCGTTCATTATACATTACATTGTATGGAGCTAAAAATAAAACCTTCTGCAGCAATTTAGTAACAAATTTTTCAGCAGAAAAGCTTGAAAATTTATAAATTTATGCCTGTTATATAATAAGCATAAAATTTGTTTGTATCATCACTATATGATTCTGAAGGCTCACCAATGTCGAAGCGGTTAAAACCACCGAACACAAGAGGTGGTTTCGGCATGATTTTCAGGATGGTCACGTGGAGTTTTCCGGGTTTTTCCACATATCAACACCTAAATAGAGAACAGTTTTCTACACAAAGTCCTTGATAGATCGCCCATATGTTTTGCTGCCGTATCCATCAAAATCAAAAACTCTTCATCAGGATACTGCGATTTTGCATTTTTACTGATTCGTTGACTTTTTACGTTTTATGATTGGTTTTAACGAATGTCAGGAACTTACAACTTCCAATAGTTGCAAGTTTAACAGTTGTAGCATGTTTTGAAAATAAAATTCATAATTTTTGAGTGGTTTTTAGCAGCAATTTTCGTCTTGAAGGGCACTCACACTAAAAATTTTATTACTATAGAAATTCAATGTAATTTAAAAAGATTATTATTTATATTTGTATAATCGATTAATCCAGCTGTCCTGTTAATTCTTAATGTGTTTACCGTTGCAGCTTTATGCTTTATTCTTCAAGATTAAATTAATTGTAAAATTAATATTTTAATGTAATTTTCGGATAATATTAAGTTTCCTTCGGCAGTTTGTGATTCTTGAAGAAGTTTTAATATTTTAAAATTTAAAAAACGATTTCAGATTCAAATTTACAAATAAGCTAAACAAGTTTCAATTTAAGCCGTACTCTACGAGGCCTTTTCCTCACTCTTAAATTATAATAAACTTAGAAACATTAATAGAAAATTTAAAGCCATATTTGGCAAGAAGGAGGACTTCTTAGGGCCTGAAAAAGTCTAAATCCGGCTTCGATTGAAGATTTTAACGTTAATTATCTACAATAACACATCTGTAAGGCAAGCAGAAGTTGCGGGTTCGAGTTCCGCTCTAATCTTTTATTCCCGAATATTTTAAATTAAAAGCTAATTTATTTCTAATTATTAACAAGAGATGGCGGCCTAACCGCCAACCTCTAGCCAAATTACTTTCTTGCTTATAGTTAATTAGCCATTATATAGCCCAATAAAAATTTATACATTATCTACTCCTGTTTCAGATTTTGATATAAAAATATATTGATTCTTAATTCGAAATCTTTCAAACTTTATTAATTATTAAAAAAAGTTCAAAAATTATTTTTATATATTTTTTAAAATATAAATTATTTTTATGTCGAGGAAAGAATTTGCACATCTTTAGAAGCTGAGGATTTGCAGAGCGATCGTCCGTATCGGTTTAGCATTTACTCAGTAAACTTTGGTAATTGTACAAGAATCAATAAATCTTTTTATGATACTTCGCTAATGTTTTCGAGCACTTCTGTTTGTCTTCTAAGCCACTTTATAACATGAATAAGAAAATGCGAGTGTCGTTTAGTGAAAGGAACGGGAATCACAACATTCATTACATTGTCTAATGTCAATTCGACTTGACTTTACTTAGTTATAATAAAATATAATAAGAATTACAGTTTTTATTGTATTTTACATTTTATTTAAATGATGTATCAAAAAGTCGTGAAGAAATTTATTGAGATTTTGCTTCTAAGTATGGGTAATTTAAGTAAAACTAAAAAAACCAGTGTTTCTCTTCAATTTATAAGCAATGGCTGATTAAATAATATTAGTTCCCTTTTAATTACTTCAGATAAGTTCCGATATAACGCCCTTCTAATTAGCGCCATCCTCGTAAAAGTGCTGATACATACTTGTGAATGGATCTACCTCATAAATATTAATTTAAAGTTAGACGTCTCAAGTTTACGTGATTTATTGTTGGTAATATAGTTTGCAGCGCAAAATTGTATACAGTATTTACTAATTCGCACGTACTGAAAAACGCAAAATTAAAAGTTCAAACTCATTATTGCATATAATTTTCATTGTTTGAGGTTGTTCGATTTACCGTCGATTTAGTGTTATTTTCGGAGGCTAACCGATGATGGCGCTAAATCGAATTATCTGGCTGGATTTTGTAACTATGGTACACGACGAGTCGGTAAAGATTTCATTTTCCACTGTGATGAGATCGGATCGATAGAATAAGGACAACGCAACACAAGCAATGTGCCTCCAGGGAGGACTTTCTATGGGAAATTGGCTCCTATTTAGGCACTATATAAATGGAGAAAGCCTGAAAAACTCCACGTGGTTGGTCTGTTGGTCTGACCCGAACCCGCGACCAACCGCACGTGTTCGGTGGTTTCATCCACTTGGCCATTAGTGGGCTCCTCACATAGAGGGATACGGATTCGAGTCGCGTTCGGAGCATCAAAAATTCATGAATATATTGAACTTTGTTTTCCTCCCTTGTTGTGATGCTGGCATAATCCATGATGGAAATAAAAACAGTCTGTTTTGTTTCCTCGAGGAATCTACGACTCACGTTTTACCCAGTTTATTCATAGTTTAGCTTCTTTTGAATGCCACCAGCTGGCAACTATATTTTTGTGTTATATCCCTATTGTATGTACACATATAAACACCTGCGTTTGTTATTTCTATTGTACTTATACGGGTAGGACGGTGGCTCAAAAGTCAATATCAGTAGAATCGCTTACAACAGAGTGAGACTGTTTGAATCGTTAAGTATCGGTTTACCGACTTTTGGGTCACTCTGGACAAACATACACAAACTTAAACCATAAAGATTTGAATAAAATAGCAATTTTTTAAAGATTTATCACAATTTAGTTGATGATTTATGTATATTTTTAGACAATAAATTTGATAAAATATGACTGAAATGATATCTGGCAACTGTATATAATTATGATGAATTATCTGTCAGTCAGGCTTTATAACTCTAGTAAAATAATAACCGCCGAAAGTACTTTTTCCCATGTTCGAAGAACAGAATTTGCATTGCTTTTCCCGCTTATAACTACTGTCGTTTAAAAATAAATCATTAAAAAAGTAAACTAATTTAAAGATTTAAAATTAACGGAATCAGCGCGTCGCGTCGTCGCTTCGCTTGACGCACGCGAAGCGCCACTCCCCAAAATAATGACGATTATCGAGATGTATTAACTAATGATAGATTCAAACTTATGTTTTGTTTTCGCACGTAAAATTAATTACTTTTGCGCTTAAATTTGCCATTTTAGAGCCCAAATAACAGTCGCCGAGAGGAAAGCCTGCGAGACCAATATGGCGTAATTAACCGGTAGTTCATTATTATTCCATTAAAAGTCGTTTTCGTAATTGTTTCATTTATTTCAGAGTACAAATGAAAATTTATTATTATAATTAATCGAAAACAAACACGAAAAATTAAACACTGTAATCATCTTTAAAATTTATTAAAAATAATAACAATTTTAAATAATTATTTTCCTATAAAACTTTTAAGTTTTAAGCCGTAATTTAAATTATTTTATAATTATTTAAATGTTTAAAATACTTTCTGAAAAGTTAATATTTTTAAACTTATTTTGCAAAATTTTTATGGAATGAAACAAAACTAAAATTCTGTCAAATGTCGATTTATCGCCACTCTAAATAACGCTATACACGTAAAGTCCCAAAGTACACTTGAGGATAGGTCTTCCTCCTATAAAGTAGTCCTAAATAACACCTCCCTCGTATAACGCCAGCGAATACTTAAGGACGGATTTTTCCCATATAAGTCCATACTAAATAACACCACCCTCGTATAGAGCCAAATGTGTATAAATATCGACATTTTATAAGAATTTTAAGCGAAATTAAATATTTACGTGCTTAAAAAATGAATAAAATATATGTATTTATTTCTTTTCTTGTGATATTATTTAGCAATATCTTATCGTAAAACGTTTGGCTTCTCTACCTACGAGTGCAGAAAACTAATCTTCTTCATAAATAAAGATTGGAATTTTAATATCCCCGTTTAAGTCTCTTAGAATTTTAATTTATTTCTTAAACAAATATTTTAATTCATTAGTCGAACTTCCTTTTTCTTGCTTAAATTTCTCTCATGTTTAATTTTCATCCTCGCTCCACTCATCGTTTATGTATTGACGTCAACGTTACATTTACACTAATACAAATTTTAAATTAGAGAAAATAAGTAATGAAAAGTAAAGAATTTTATAACTAAATATATATATGATCCCGGGATCAAATC
>NW_019384656.1:621386-647222 GCF_000671375.1 Centruroides sculpturatus | reverse complement strand
ATGGTCATAATAGTTGAGAAAATTCTTAACAGTCCTTCGCACATTCCATTCGTAGCAATCAATATTTAACTATATATATTTTGGTTTATACACGAGACTATTCACAAACAGTGTTATATAAAATCGCATAAAATCTAACATGCCATAATACTTTTCAAATTCTGACTCTTCTTTTATATAACCCATAACGTTTAATTTATTTATATCTTCCTGTAATCTGTTTATATCTAAACTTTTAAACCTTTTCCCACCGAATATCTGTCTTATTGAATTATCTCTAATGCTCAACTCGAAACAAAGCATCATAGGAAAATGATTAGAACTATTTCACTAACATGCATTTTATTAGTACATTCCATAATCTCTCTGACACAATAATACAATCAACAAACTATTTTCCTGTTCTTGAAACAAGTATATTCAGCAAAGCTATCACTATAGCACCGGCCATTTAAATTAAACAAATTATTATTCAAATTCTTAGAGAATATATTATTACAGTATATATTTTCTAATTACCACCATCTTATCATCAAACACAGTATGCTATATAAATTATTGAAATATTTTTCAATAATTTTTCCTAGTACGCCTGAAATAATATCAAAAATTATTCACAGCATTATCACATACTAAAATGATTGATAAAAAAATTCAGCCGAGTTGCATAACTTTCCCGGCAAAAACTTAAAACTTCATATAGCGCCATCTGTTACAATATTTTCTTTCAAAAACTTGTTTATTAGTAATTACTGTATTATAAAATGGCAAAAAACGGAAGTCTTCATTAAGTCCGAATTCCACTGGAGATACGACACGTGACCTCTTTATCTTCCCACCCCTCGACCTTCAACCACCAAAATATAATAGCATCGATGCCCCTAATACATAAATCTCCCTGCAAAATTTCAGAAATTTTCGAATAAAGGCTCGGGAATTATTGAGCTTCAAATTCGGTGAACATAATAGCACCCCATACAGACACACGCCATACTTTCCCTTTATTATATACAACATCTGGAAAAGTAATTATCTTTTATAAAGTTGTTAGTCCAACAATTTACGTGTATTAAGAAAGCAATAAATCCACGACCAATTTGGCGAGATACCACAACATCCAATCTCTCAGCAATGCACTAAAACATACCTTCACTTATTAACGTAGACAGTATGGTTGCTGTATCTTCAAATTCTGTATGTAGCGTCCTTGCAATTCAAACAATAATTTTGGTAGACGACCAAACAGAAATTAGTTAGAAAACTTTATGGTTTATTTAAATTAAAACACTTTTTTTAATTCAGATGCATTTCGGGTTGGCTTGTATTCCCAACCCCTCTTCAGTGATGTTATATAATGGTACATCATAGAATTGTGATACTATATTTTTATTACATAGGCGTAACAGAGTAACAGTATACCGACAAGTGTGGGACTTGTGGGTATACTGTTACTCCGTGAACACCGGATAATACCAGTTATCTGCTTTACCCTGTTTTATCTTTTGTCGTGAATAATACATATTAACTAAAAATTCATACACTTATGTAATAAAAATATAGTATCACAATTCTATGATGTACCATTATATAACATCACTGAAGAGGGGTTGGGAATACAAGCCAACCCGAAATGCATCGGAATTAAAAAAAGTGTTTTAATTTAAATAAACCGTAAAGTTTTCTAACTAATTTCTGTTTGGTCGTCTACCAAAATTATTGTTTGAATTGCAAGGACGCTACATACAGAATTTGAAGATACAGCAACCATACTGTCTACGTTAATAAGTGAAGGTATGTTTTAGTGCATTGCTGAGAGATTGGATGTTGTGGTATCTCGCCAAATTGGTCGTGGATTTATTGCTTTCTTAATACACGTAAATTGTTGGACTAACAACTTTATAAAAGATAATTACTTTTCCAGATGTTGTATATAATAAAGGGAAAGTATGGCGTGTGTCTGTATGGGGTGCTATTATGTTCACCGAATTTGAAGCTCAATAATTCCCGAGCCTTTATTCGAAAATTTCTGAAATTTTGCAGGGAGATTTATGTATTAGGGGCATCGATGCTATTATATTTTGGTGGTTGAAGGTCGAGGGGTGGGAAGATAAAGGGGTCACGTGTCGTATCTCCAGTGGAATTCGGACTTAATGAAGACTTCCGTTTTTTGCCATTTTATAATACAGTAATTACTAATAAACAAGTTTTTGAAAGAAAATATTGTAACAGATGGCGCTATATGAAGTTTTAAGTTTTTGCCGGGAAAGTTATGCAACTCGGCTGAATTTTTTTATCAATCATTTTAGTATGTGATAATGCTGTGAATAATATTTGATATTATTTCAGGCGTACTAGGAAAAACTATTGAAAAATATTTCAATAATTTATATAGCATACTGTATTTGATGATAAGATGGTGGTAATTAGAAAATATATACTGTAATAATATATTCTCTAAGAATTTGAATAATAATTTGTTTAATTTAAATGGCCGGTGCTATAGTGATAGCTTTGCTGAATATACTTGTTTCAAGAACAGGAAAATAGTTTGTTGATTGTATTATTGTGTCAGAGAGATTATGGAATGTACTAATAAAATGCATGTTAGTGAAATAGTTCTAATCATTTTCCTATGATGCTTTGTTTCGAGTTGAGCATTAGAGATAATTCAATAAGACAGATATTCGGTGGGAAAAGGTTTAAAAGTTTAGATATAAACAGATTACAGGAAGATATAAATAAATTAAACGTTATGGGTTATATAAAAGAAGAGTCAGAAATTGAAAAGTATTATGGCATGTTAGATTTTATGCGATTTTATATAACACTGTTTGTGAATAGTCTCGTGTATAAACCAAAATATATATAGTTAAATATTGATTGCTACGAATGGAATGTGCGAAGGACTGTTAAGAATTTTCTCAACTATTATGACCATGAATTAATAATGGATTATTTTACGTGAAATATATAAGAACCTAATCAACGCAATGTCTTAATTAATGCATGAGCATTCTGGACAGTTGCCCCACGCTAATTGATGCATAGACCATAATTTAACACTAATTTTCTATCACCTGCCTGTTGTGTAGACAGGGTCCAGTACATTGCTTTGCCCAGGGGCCTATAATGCTGTTAGGACGGATTTAAATCAAGTCAAAAAACAAGAAAATTCAATCAATTCAATTCAATTTCAGCTAAAAAATGTAAAAGTTTTAAGGCATTTTGGACAGTGGTATTTTTTTCTTTTTGTAAATAACTATAACTAGCCTTTGTAATAAGCATGTGCTCAATATGTTCAATAAACATTATTGTTATTAATTTTAATTTATATTGGAAGGTCGAGCAATATTATTATCATTTTGCTATAAATCTTTTTATAAATTATTTGATAATAAGAAAATTCCATTTTAAAATTTATCATTTGCCTCAATAATATCGAATAGTGTCGTTACATAACTCTTGTCGCTTCGCGCGACAATATTTATCATGCATTTTTTTTTTTTTTACTTTTATTCAAAATTTAACATTTTGTTTTAAATATTATTTATTACAGAAATATTTTATACTTTAATTAAACTTTTAGTATAAAAAATGTAATTATCTCAAAGTATTCACATGTTAATTAATTGACGAAACATCTACAATAGTGAGGTGGCGTTGTAAAAGGCAGTGCCCCCTGGTAGACGATAAGTAGACGACAAAAATACAAAAAGAATAAAAATTGAAATAAATGTTGTTGTTGGTTTCATGCTCTTTAATCAGTTATAAAATGTATTTGATTTTAATTATATTAATTTAAAATATATACAAATGTTATATTTCTCATCGATTATCAATTAGCGCGAGTAATTTGCATACCAAGCGCTCCGGCTTCTTATTACCTCATATTTCTTATCGTTAATCTTCCTCTGTTAGTAGGCGCCGAGAAAAAACAAATATTATTATAATTATACATAATAATGCTATTATAATTATTATATTCTTAGAAAGTCATTGTTTGATTTATTAATTGATTGATTAACTCTAGAAAGCAGCGCATTGTAGACTATGTAGGAGGCCATTATTACACTATTATAGAAGAATGAGATCCACAGTGGCCTCAAAACAGAATGGCTGAGGAGAGGAAAAAGCCATTGTCTTACATTAACAATGATTTCGTTGAATTTATAAATTTTATAACTAAATTTAGAACTTTTAGAATTTATTTTGCTATGTAATTTTTCTTTTTATATTAATAATTAAAATATGGTAACCATTTTGAAAATACTTTATTAAAAAAGAGAATTATTCAGTTTTAATTAAAATCACAAAGCATTATCTATTTTAAAAGATTTTTAAACTTAATTATAAAATTTAATTTTCTATAAAATTAATTTTAAAAGTAAGTTTATTAAGTTGATTTTTAACCGTAAATGAATAATTACATAATGAAAAATGAAAATTTATAGCAACTTATATATTTCTAAAGATATTATTACAGGAATTTTTGATTAACTTTCTTCAAGAATGGCAGTTTTGAATTTTTTCAAATTTATTTTAATCCCCAGATATTAAGTTTTTTTTGCGGAATAAAAGTGAGATTCTGTAACAAAGTTTTACATTATTTAAATGAGAATAAGTTGAAGAAGTCCTGAGAAAACTTTTGTATGGATATTTTGCATTCATGCATTAAAATTTAAAATTCATTGGATGTCGTCTATGGCTTCTGGTTATTTCTGTCGAATAAATAACCTTTTGTATGCAAAGTCTTTTGATTTAATTTGAATTATTGCATTGCGGATGTAACTTTTAATATATTTTAAGTCTAAATTCCTTTTTTATTTCATTAATGAATTTCCAAATTAACTTTTCGTCCGATTAATAAGCACTCTGATTAATTTTTGAATATATATTTTAATTCAGAAATTTGTTAAAAAGCTTTTGAAGCAGTTTTAAACGACTTTTATGAAGTAATTATTTCATTATTATTATTTTTTTTTTACAAAATTTATTCTTTAAAAGTAAGATTCAGAATATTAATGACCCAGTCCGCCATACTAGTACATCCATTACAGGTTCTTTATATTGTATTTCTTAAGTCTAATAAATTTCTTGTTTTATCTGCTATTCTGGCACATCGTTCCTAACAAATCAAATTCTATTTTAGCCTGTTTTGAACTTGTCTGTCTTTCCTTTCTTCCCAGCTTGGAAGAATACTAAGTTCTTCATGGCACTATCATTTTTATTCTCTTTTTGTAAGACTTATTACAAGTGCTCGTAAGTTAGTTATTAATATCAAAATAATATCTGATTAAAGTTTTCTCTTTATATAAATAGAAAATCGAAAGGTAATCTTTAGTTATTATTAAAAAGTATGTTTGTTTGAAGTTTTGAAAATAGTGACGTATCATTTGGCAATTAAAAATTTCCGATAGAGGGCTTCAAAAGAAAGATTCCTCTACCGGAATTTAATAAGTTATCTCTCTACTTATGATAATTTGCACTGAACTTTATAAAAAATATTTTGAATAGTGTGTAAAATATTTTTCATACACGTAAAATTTTAATTTATTAAATATAAAATTGTTCTGTTAATAAATTAATTGTATGCTATTTTCTTAATTAAAAAATTTATTCTATAATTAAAATTTGAATTTATTAAAATTATATTCATATAATTGAATAAAGATTAAATAATAGTAAATATTTGGTAAAAGTAGAAGAAATGAAAATAAATATATTTTAAATCAATTTTTAAATCTACGAAAATAGTTTCCAATAAAGGACTTTCTACTATTATAAATTTCCGGTAGAGGGCTGTTTTATTGGAAGCCCTCTGCCGGAAATTAATAAAAACGTTTACTGTATGACTTTGCTTACTTCGAATTTTCTTTAAATATTTATAATAACTTATAAAACTTTTAAAAATTAAAAATTATCCTACAGACACATTCGCAAACAGACAGAAAAAATATTTACAAAAAAAAAACCACACACACACACACACACAAAGATGAGGCTTGAAAAAATATCGCTGTTTTCAAAAAGTATTTAGTAATTTCATAAGATTTTCTAATTTATTTTATTTAAATATTTTAATTATTTATTTAATAGCACCTTAGTTAATTAATGTAGAAAAAGATTTTTAAAAAATCATATATTTTAACATTAGAGACCAAATTCGATTACCACCATGAAACTTAATTGTATTTCTTTCTTAAAATAATTTTTGCATACATTAACATTATAAATCAGTTGAAGCGGGTGGAATTTTTCAACTTTGATAAGGATTGGTATGTTTTATACATACATCTAATGAGAGTTTAAAGTTTATTTTTAAAATAATTTTAATTAAAAATATATTTATAACGTTATTTTTTATAATTTTATATTTAAAAAACTTTTCAATCTGTTATAATTTTCACGCTTTCCAATGCATTTCAAGGATCGGGACATTAACGGAACTCTATTAATTTGCATAAATTTGATATTAGTTCTTAAGAATCGCTACAAAATCATAAACGTTTTTAAAAAAACTCTTTCGAAAAATCAATTGTAAATTCTGAAAAATTTTAACGTCTTTCGATCGGCACGAAAGACGTAAATGTCGGAAGCGCAATGTTAAACTTGACAACTAAATCTTCAAATTGAATATTGTTAAGTGGATCGATTGATTTTTATGTAAAACTAACTTTAAAATTTCGAATTAAATATTTAAAAAGATTAATTGAAATTCAAAATATAACAAAAATTAATGTTTTTATACCCGGAATTTGTATAAAATGACATAAAAATTCAGTAAATTCAGATATAAATGATCCTAGTAAGTATGGAGATTAACTGGAGGAATATTGTATCTTGCATTAAATTTATATGAGTTTAATCAGCCTTTATATACGTTATACAGTAGGATAATGTAGAATAATGTTTTAAATTAATCGATATATTGACTTGTATAGGATGAACCAAAAGTCCATTAACTGTGTTGTGATTAATGTTTTCTTCGCAAACGTAAATTTGATGGGAACATGATAAAATTATGTTTTTATTTAAACATTTAACTTTTACAACAGTTAAGTCACCATGTATTAGAATTTATGAATTTTAGCCTGTTCCTTCGAGTGAACACGTGAAAAAATCTTGATATTTGGTATACACTTTATAAAGTAAGATAGCCTCAGGTCATTTCTAGACCAACAGGATAGGAAAAAAAATCGATTTCCACTTCCAGTTGCTGCATTTTTTGTTCTTCGTGGATCACTTCTACTCAATTGCATCGCCTTATACATCAACATCCTGCACTTGGCTTTGTGCTCGAAACAATTGGAACTATTTGGTAATAGAAACAATTGGTTAATGGTACATTTTTCCTGTTTCTAGAGTAGGAATAAGTGTGCTTCAATAAATAATTCTGATGATTTGAACACGATTTAACCATTCGAACGAGGTTAGTTCACTTGTAAGAAATGAAACCACCGAAGCGCTATCTTTACAGGTTTTTTTAATAAAATAAATTGGCTTGTTTATGATGCCATGGAAAATAAAATATAAAAATGAAAGTTAAAAATAATTTTTTTCTATTTTTTTTTTAATATTTAAGTTATTGAGTCGAGTCCAAATTCTGGATTCCATACTAAGAGCGGATTCATATGAATATAGTTATTGGAACAATTGGATACTGGTTCCTTTTTTTCAATTTTAAGTTGGAATTAGTATGCTTGAATGGATGTTTTTTTTTTATTTGAACACAATCTAATTAACTAAACGTANTAAAATACATATTTAATAATGATAATAAAATAAAATACAAAAGTGAATACAATAAAATACAATAAATAATTAATTAATAAAGCTTAATATTTTGTAGGTTTATACGCAATATATTTTGTATAAACTACGTAAAAATTATATAATTTTATGTACGTATTTTCTATGAATTAATGATAATGATAAATATAAAGTGTACGACAGTACTTTTAACTCATCTAATTAAGTTTAATGTTCAGATATTGTCACAATATAAAACTGGAGGTTCATGTAAATTTAAATTCAAACTAAAATGTATTGTATGATTACTCTGTATAATTTTTACGCGGATGTAAACGATCTGAAAAACAATGATAAATATAGAATGGTCTAAAAGTTAATTAACCTTAATTAAATTTGTAAATGTTCCATTAAAAAATATTTTAAAATGTGTTAAAACGATGTAGTCTGTTCACTTAAAAAGAGAATTTCGCTCTGAATAATTTTTGTATAGCTTGCAAATGATAAGACATGCGAATAATAGTAATTTAGTCTTTACAATTGTTAACTGACTTTAGAGCCGCATCTAAATGCCAGGTGATTAAGGCGTCATTCTTCTGTTATAGAAGATCCGGGATCGAATCGAGTCTCCCGAAAAACCAAGTAATTTTTCCACGGGCTGATCTATTGGGCCTCGTCTCTAGCATCCAGACACTCCCATCGTGGGCCTGGCGGAATCAACGATGAGTATTAGGGCCATTTTAATATCCATTGAACAAAAAGCCAAGCTAGCGTTTTGCATAAAAAACTACACAACTTAATAATTACATAATACATTTCGATTTAATTTAGATTTTCAATTGCCTCTAGTTTTATATTAAAACAATATTTGGACAATAAACATTGTGTTTTAATGAGATTCATTTAATTTACCACAATGCGATGGATTCCAAGTCATATCTTATTTTCCTTCATTAATTATATATAAATATTTTATCGTAAAGTACTTATGTACTCCTGTGTTTGTTTTTATTCTTTGTTTACTCATTTAGACGTAGCCTTCTATTAATAATAACATTAAACAATATTTGATTCCATAATATATTTAATGGGTAATTAAGAATTAAGGAATTCTAATTTACAAATGTGTACTCATTAAGAGCCTAAATCTATATTTATATTAATTACATTATGTAAATATTAAATAAATTATCTGGGGAATTATTGAGGTGAAATGGGTGAGCGAATAGACGGAGAGGCCTTTTATTACAATATATGGTGTAGAAGTGACACCGAAGTACAGGGAGCCTGGAGCAAAGAACATATTGGGGACCATAAACCAAATTAAATTATTATATTAAAATTTAAAGGTAGTAAGTAAAGAAATATTGTATAGGGGCCCTATTTTCTCGGGGCCCCAGGCAATTCGCTCTTTTTGTCCCCCTCTGGGCGCTCCTGCGGTAGTTCATTTGACATGCAATTTTGGATTTGAAACGTAAATTTTAACAAGGGACAACTCTAAGGTCCATGCAAACGAGAGTATTCTGTGGAGTCAAGAGATAAAACGCTATTGGATAGAACGACGAATGAAATGAAAAGGTGGATAGAAGTGAAAGAAAGTTTTTCGGAGAGGATTTAATGGTGTGGGCGTGTGATAAGGATGACAAAGGAGTGGCTACCAAGAAGAATGTTCAAATTGAAGGTGGGGAGTAAACAACCGAGACGGGAACCACCAGAAGAAAAGGTTAGAACAGGTGGAAAAGAACGTGGAAGAAAGTAATCTGGTGAACTACCTGCGAAGAGGAATGAAAGATGGACTGGAATAGATGGGTTTAGTTGACTTAAATAACGTATTTTAAGGCATTATGAACATTTTAAAATACATTATTTACCATTACCAACCGGTATAATAAATTATAATATAGATTCATTATTAATTTTCGGGGGTAGTCGACGGTGGGTATTGGTGAGTCTTTTTGTTAATAATAATATTGCATTGTAGAGATTAAATTGATAGATGAAAGATACGCTTCTTTGCAACTAAGTGAAGGTATTCTGTGTGTAGCGTCCTTGCAATTCAAATAATAATTTTGGTAGACGACCAAACAGCAATTAGTTAGAAAACTTTACGATTTATTTAAAACACTTTTTTTAATTCAGATGCATTTCGGGTTGGCTTGTATTTCCAACCCCTCTTCAGTGATGTTATATAATGGTACATCATAGAATTGTGATACTATATTTTTATTACATAGGCGTAACAGAGTAACAGTATACCGACAAGTGTGGGACTTGTGGGTATATTGTTACTCCGTGAACACCGGATAATACCAGTTATCTGCTTTACCCTGTTTTATCTTTTGTCGTGAATAATACATATTAACTAAAAATTCATACACTTATGTAATAAAAATATAGTATCACAATTCTATGATGTACCATTATATAACATCACTGAAGAGGGGTTGGGAATACAAGCCAACCCGAAATGCATCTGAATTAAAAAAAGTGTTTTAATTTAAATAAACCGTAAAGTTTTCTAACTAATTTCTGTTTGGTCGTCTACCAAAATTATTGTTTGAATTGCAAGGACGCTACATACAGAATTTGAAGATACAGCAACCATACTGTCTACGTTAATAAGTGAAGGTATGTTTTAGTGCATTGCTGAGAGATTGGATGTTGTGGTATCTCGCCAAATTGGTCGTGGATTTATTGCTTTCTTAATACACGTAAATTGTTGGACTAACAACTTTATAAAAGATAATTACTTTTCCAGATGTTGTATATAATAAAGGGAAAGTATGGCGTGTGTCTGTATGGGGTGCTATTATGTTCACCGAATTTGAAGCTCAATAATTCCCGAGCCTTTATTCGAAAATTTCTGAAATTTTGCAGGGAGATTTATGTATTAGGGGCATCGATGCTATTATATTTTGGTGGTTGAAGGTCGAGGGGTGGGAAGATAAAGGGGTCACGTGTCGTATCTCCAGTGGAATTCGGACTTAATGAAGACTTCCGTTTTTTGCCATTTTATAATACAGTAATTACTAATAAACAAGTTTTTGAAAGAAAATATTGTAACAGATGGCGCTATATGAAGTTTTAAGTTTTTGCCGGGAAAGTTATGCAACTCGGCTGAATTTTTTTATCAATCATTTTAGTATGTGATAATGCTGTGAATAATTTTTGATATTATTTCAGGCGTACTAGGAAAAATTATTGAAAAATATTTCAATAATTTATATAGCATACTGTGTTTGATGATAAGATGGTGGTAATTAGAAAATATATACTGTAATAATATATTCTCTAAGAATTTGAATAATAATTTGTTTAATTTAAATGGCCGGTGCTATAGTGATAGCTTTGCTGAATATACTTGTTTCTAGAACAGGAAAATAGTTTGTTGATTATATTATTGTGTCAGAAGAGATTATGGAATGTACTAATAAAATGCATGTTAGTGAAATAGTTATAATCATTTTCCTATGATGCTTTGTTTCGAGTTGAGCATTAGAGATAATTCAATAAGACAGATATTCGGTGGGAAAAGGTTTAAAAGTTTAGATATAAACAGATTACAGGAAGATATAAATAAATTAAACGTTATGGGTTATATAAAAGAAGAGTCAGAATTTGAAAAGTATTATGGCATGTTAGATTTTATGCGATTTTATATAACACTGTTTGTGAATAGTCTCGTGTATAAACCAAAATATATATAGTTAAATATTGATTGCTACGAATGGAATGTGCGAAGGACTGTTAAGAATTTTCTCAACTATTATGACCATGAATTAATAATGGATTATTTTACGTGAAATATATAAGAACCTAATCAACGCAATGTCTTAATTAATGCATGAGCATTCTGGACAGTTGCCCCACGCTAATTGATGCATAGACCATAATTTAACACTAATTTTCTATCACCTGCCTGTTGTGTAGACAGGGTCCAGTACATTGCTTTGCCCAGGGGCCTATAATGCTGTTAGGACGGATTTAAATCAAGTCAAAAAACAAGAAAATTCAATCAATTCAATTCAATTTCAGCTAAAAAATGTAAAAGTTTTAAGGCATTTTGGACAGTGGTATTTTTTTCTTTTTGTAAATAACTATAACTAGCCTTTGTAATAAGCATGTGCTCAATATGTTCAATAAACATTATTGTTATTAATTTTAATTTATATTGGAAGGTCGAGCAATATTATTATCATTTTGCTATAAATCTTTTTATAAATTATTTGATAATAAGAAAATTCCATTTTAAAATTTATCATTTGCCTCAATAATATCGAATAGTGTCGTTACATAACTCTTGTCGCTTCGCGCGACAATATTTATCATGCATTTTTTTTTTTTTTACTTTTATTCAAAATTTAACATTTTGTTTTAAATATTATTTATTACAGAAATATTTTATACTTTAATTAAACTTTTAGTATAAAAAATGTAATTATCTCAAAGTATTCACATGTTAATTAATTGACGAAACATCTACAATAGTGAGGTGGCGTTGTAAAAGGCAGTGCCCCCTGGTAGACGATAAGTAGACGACAAAAATACAAAAAGAATAAAAATTGAAATAAATGTTGTTGTTGGTTTCATGCTCTTTAATCAGTTATAAAATGTATTTGATTTTAATTATATTAATTTAAAATATATACAAATGTTATATTTCTCATCGATTATCAATTAGCGCGAGTAATTTGCATACCAAGCGCTCCGGCTTCTTATTACCTCATATTTCTTATCGTTAATCTTCCTCTGTTAGTAGGCGCCGAGAAAAAACAAATATTATTATAATTATACATAATAATGCTATTATAATTATTATATTCTTAGAAAGTCATTGTTTGATTTATTAATTGATTGATTAACTCTAGAAAGCAGCGCATTGTAGACTATGTAGGAGGCCATTATTACACTATTATAGAAGAATGAGATCCACAGTGGCCTCAAAACAGAATGGCTGAGGAGAGGAAAAAGCCATTGTCTTACATTAACAATGATTTCGTTGAATTTATAAATTTTATAACTAAATTTAGAACTTTTAGAATTTATTTTGCTATGTAATTTTTCTTTTTATATTAATAATTAAAATATGGTAACCATTTTGAAAATACTTTATTAAAAAAGAGAATTATTCAGTTTTAATTAAAATCACAAAGCATTATCTATTTTAAAAGATTTTTAAACTTAATTATAAAATTTAATTTTCTATAAAATTAATTTTAAAAGTAAGTTTATTAAGTTGATTTTTAACCGTAAATGAATAATTACATAATGAAAAATGAAAATTTATAGCAACTTATATATTTCTAAAGATATTATTACAGGAATTTTTGATTAACTTTCTTCAAGAATGGCAGTTTTGAATTTTTTCAAATTTATTTTAATCCCCAGATATTAAGTTTTTTTTGCGGAATAAAAGTGAGATTCTGTAACAAAGTTTTACATTATTTAAATGAGAATAAGTTGAAGAAGTCCTGAGAAAACTTTTGTATGGATATTTTGCATTCATGCATTAAAATTTAAAATTCATTGGATGTCGTCTATGGCTTCTGGTTATTTCTGTCGAATAAATAACCTTTTGTATGCAAAGTCTTTTGATTTAATTTGAATTATTGCATTGCGGATGTAACTTTTAATATATTTTAAGTCTAAATTCCTTTTTTATTTCATTAATGAATTTCCAAATTAACTTTTCGTCCGATTAATAAGCACTCTGATTAATTTTTGAATATATATTTTAATTCAGAAATTTGTTAAAAAGCTTTTGAAGCAGTTTTAAACGACTTTTATGAAGTAATTATTTCATTATTATTATTTTTTTTTTACAAAATTTATTCTTTAAAAGTAAGATTCAGAATATTAATGACCCAGTCCGCCATACTAGTACATCCATTACAGGTTCTTTATATTGTATTTCTTAAGTCTAATAAATTTCTTGTTTTATCTGCTATTCTGGCACATCGTTCCTAACAAATCAAATTCTATTTTAGCCTGTTTTGAACTTGTCTGTCTTTCCTTTCTTCCCAGCTTGGAAGAATACTAAGTTCTTCATGGCACTATCATTTTTATTCTCTTTTTGTAAGACTTATTACAAGTGCTCGTAAGTTAGTTATTAATATCAAAATAATATCTGATTAAAGTTTTCTCTTTATATAAATAGAAAATCGAAAGGTAATCTTTAGTTATTATTAAAAAGTATGTTTGTTTGAAGTTTTGAAAATAGTGACGTATCATTTGGCAATTAAAAATTTCCGATAGAGGGCTTCAAAAGAAAGATTCCTCTACCGGAATTTAATAAGTTATCTCTCTACTTATGATAATTTGCACTGAACTTTATAAAAAATATTTTGAATAGTGTGTAAAATATTTTTCATACACGTAAAATTTTAATTTATTAAATATAAAATTGTTCTGTTAATAAATTAATTGTATGCTATTTTCTTAATTAAAAAATTTATTCTATAATTAAAATTTGAATTTATTAAAATTATATTCATATAATTGAATAAAGATTAAATAATAGTAAATATTTGGTAAAAGTAGAAGAAATGAAAATAAATATATTTTAAATCAATTTTTAAATCTACGAAAATAGTTTCCAATAAAGGACTTTCTACTATTATAAATTTCCGGTAGAGGGCTGTTTTATTGGAAGCCCTCTGCCGGAAATTAATAAAAACGTTTACTGTATGACTTTGCTTACTTCGAATTTTCTTTAAATATTTATAATAACTTATAAAACTTTTAAAAATTAAAAATTATCCTACAGACACATTCGCAAACAGACAGAAAAAATATTTACAAAAAAAAAACCACACACACACACACACACAAAGATGAGGCTTGAAAAAATATCGCTGTTTTCAAAAAGTATTTAGTAATTTCATAAGATTTTCTAATTTATTTTATTTAAATATTTTAATTATTTATTTAATAGCACCTTAGTTAATTAATGTAGAAAAAGATTTTTAAAAAATCATATATTTTAACATTAGAGACCAAATTCGATTACCACCATGAAACTTAATTGTATTTCTTTCTTAAAATAATTTTTGCATACATTAACATTATAAATCAGTTGAAGCGGGTGGAATTTTTCAACTTTGATAAGGATTGGTATGTTTTATACATACATCTAATGAGAGTTTAAAGTTTATTTTTAAAATAATTTTAATTAAAAATATATTTATAACGTTATTTTTTATAATTTTATATTTAAAAAACTTTTCAATCTGTTATAATTTTCACGCTTTCCAATGCATTTCAAGGATCGGGACATTAACGGAACTCTATTAATTTGCATAAATTTGATATTAGTTCTTAAGAATCGCTACAAAATCATAAACGTTTTTAAAAAAACTCTTTCGAAAAATCAATTGTAAATTCTGAAAAATTTTAACGTCTTTCGATCGGCACGAAAGACGTAAATGTCGGAAGCGCAATGTTAAACTTGACAACTAAATCTTCAAATTGAATATTGTTAAGTGGATCGATTGATTTTTATGTAAAACTAACTTTAAAATTTCGAATTAAATATTTAAAAAGATTAATTGAAATTCAAAATATAACAAAAATTAATGTTTTTATACCCGGAATTTGTATAAAATGACATAAAAATTCAGTAAATTCAGATATAAATGATCCTAGTAAGTATGGAGATTAACTGGAGGAATATTGTATCTTGCATTAAATTTATATGAGTTTAATCAGCCTTTATGGACGTTATACAGTAGGATAATGTAAAATAATGTTTTAAGCTCGAATTAATCGATATATTGACTTGTATAGGATGAACCAAAAGTCCATTAACTGTGTTGTGATTAATGTTTTCTTCGCAAACGTAAATTTGATGGGAACATGATAAAATTATGTTTTTATTTAAACATTTAAGTTTTACAACAGTTAAGTCACCATGTATTAGAATTTATGAATTTTAGCCTGTTCCTTCGAGTGAACACGTGAAAAAATCTTGATATTTGGTATACACTTTATAAAGTAAGATAGCCTCAGGTCATTTCTAGACCAACAGGATAGGAAAAAAAATCGATTTCCACTTCCAGTTGCTGCATTTTTTGTTCTTCGTGGATCACTTCTACTCAATTGCATCGCCTTATACATCAACATCCTGCACTTGGCTTTGTGCTCGAAACAATTGGAACTATTTGGTAATAGAAACAATTGGTTAATGGTACATTTTTCCTGTTTCTAGAGTAGGAATAAGTGTGCTTCAATAAATAATTCTGATGATTTGAACACGATTTAACCATTCGAACGAGGTTAGTTCACTTGTAAGAAATGAAACCACCGAAGCGCTATCTTTACAGGTTTTTTTAATAAAATAAATTGACTTGTTTATGATGCCATGGAAAATAAAATATAAAAATGAAAGTTAAAAATAATTTTTTTCTATTTTTTTTTTTAATATTTAAGTTATTGAGTCGAGTCCAAATTCTGGATTCCATACTAAGAGCGGATTCATATGAATATAGTTATTGTGGATACTGGTTCCTTTTTTTCAATTTTAAGTTGGAATTAGTATGCTTGAATGGATGTTTTTTTTTTATTTGAACACAATCTAATTAACTAAACGTAAGTGTTCTAGTATACATGGGAGGAACAAAAACACCAAAACGTCACTTGTATTCATTTAAATGTACACAGAATAGAGAATTTATATTATGAAGTAAACATTACATAACAGTTAAAAAGACTCAGTTTCTTTCAAATGTTTCTTTTTTATTATTATTTTTTGAAATATTTATGTTATCAGGTCTAGTCCAAATTTCGGATTCCACACCAAAGCCATTTTTTCGAATTATTTACTGATATACTTGGACAGCTCGATCGAATGACATGTCTGAGTGTTATATATTACTGTGGAGTGTGTGGTAAGCTTACAAAAAAGTTATATCTATTGTTTAATTTATTAAACTTAAGTTTCTGAGATGGATAAATAAATAAGAGTTGAAACTAAGGTACGAAGCGGGATAAAATGAATTTTTTTTAAGGCCCGATCATAGAAGATCTTGTAGCCCTTAATTTAATAATAATTAAGGACTTTTTTATCTTTAATTATGAGATGTTAAATATATAATAGCATATGATTCACCTCGATTGCATAATTGATCCGGCTATAACAAGGCTAATTTAGGGATTAGATATAAAGCAATTTGGCCGTAGGTAGTTGGTTAGGCGGCCATCTATTGATAAATTTAATAATTAAAATTAAATAATTTAAATTAAAATTAATTTTAGAATATTTTGGAAAAATATTTCTCGTAAACAAAATGGACAGTACTCTATGGATGGGTATCACATCTGGATAACAACTTTCGTGACATTTGTGTCAACAGAAGCTTGATATCTAGTTGGAGGCATCTCTTGCAAACAGGAGGAGGCAACAAGAAAACTCTTCTTGTTTGTTCCTACTGTCAACAAGATAAGAAGTCAAAAGAGTAAGAGAAACAGGAGAGTAGAAGGAAAAAAGAGCCAGTGGAATGATAATTGAAAGAGGAACAATAGCTCTTGTTGGCTCCTATTGTAACAAGATAAGGATTAGAAGATTCAAGAGGTTAGAAGTGAAAAATGATGATTGGAATGATAATTAGAAGAAGAATAATAGGATTAAATACAGTTCTTGTTGACTCCTATTGTTAAGAAGTAGAAGGAACAGGAAGAAGTGAATACAAACCATTGGAAGGTAACTGGAGAAGGAACAGAAGGATTGGAAAGTAATGAGAAAAGGAATCGATTGAAAGATAATTTAAATTACTTTTTAGTGGCCTACGAGTTTACTATTTCAGAGCTTTTCTTTTCTAATTTGCAAAGAACTTTATATTATCTAACAAGTAAGAACATTACTTTTTTATGGTCATACAAATAATAAAATTTGTGAAATATTATTATTTAAGGATGACATATTATGATATCACGTGTCAAAATTAAGCCCAGGAGCCACAAATCTTCATGCATGGTTCTTAAGTAAACAGAAATCTGTATACAGCATACGTTAAAGAAGTTTTCTCGTGTATACAGTCAAACCTGTGAACAGCGGCCACTGACGGAAACGTAAAAATGGCCGTTATCAGAGGTTCGACTATAATGTATTATTTGTTGTATCAATATATCGTTTAGTGTTTATCACACACAAAAACAAATAGAGTTATTTGCATTCGGGTATCGGATGAGATTACATTGCTTGATTGTAAAGAGCAGAAAGAAAGATTAAAGGTTAACGCAGTTTGCATTAAGGACAGCAATAATAGCAAAAGAAAATAAAAATCCAAAACGCGAGAATTTAATTAATCTTCTTATTGAAACAAGAAGATAATATCGATGAACCATTGTTGTTACTAAATGTACGATGAATATCAATTTATAACAGGAAGATGGCTACGTAAACCTCCGATATATCATGGAAATGTATTGTTTTCTTTATCAGTAAAGTTTAAACTGCTTTTTTAAAAGTACATCAAAAGTAATAGTGATAGGGGCTTAATCGGGTGAAGAAAGATAGCGTCAAAAACATTAAAAAATGTAATATTTTAGAATAGTAAGAATATTTTCACAATTCAGTGGTACCTCGTACTTCAAACGCTTCGGAGTTCGAACGGTTTCCTGAATGAATTAAATTCGAAGTACGAAGTATCACTGTATTCTGTTCAGTAGCATCTCTTCACAAAACCAAACTTATTCTCAAAATTCTATCAACTGTATTAGTTGTACAGATTGGTCCGAAAATCAGTTAACCAAACGCTTGCATTAAATTTATATGAGTTTAATCAGCCTTTATACACGTTATACAGTAGGATAATGTAGAATAATGTTTTAAGCTCGAATTAATCGATATATTGACTTGTATAGGATGAACCAAAAGTCAATTAACTGTGTTGTGATTAATGTTTTCTTCGCTTCCAACTCGTTCAATACATATTACTTCTGTTTAACGCGGACAAATTCGTATAGTAGAAGCAGTTAAATGACTTTTGGTCCAACCTGTACAAACTGCATACGTGCAGGATCTTAACAGTTTAATTTCGATCTTTAAATGTTAAATATTGGACAGTAATAAAAGGATTTCTTCTCCTTGTTTGTGACGGACTAATATTTAACTTTTTTTACAGCGTATGGAGGTGGTGACACAGAAATATGGGAAGCTCTCTGTCTACATCCAGGTTAGTACAGTACATGTAATTGATTTATTTGACATAAGAAATTTAATGCTATTTACATTACAAATATTGTCGTTTATAGTGTAACTAATTGTATAAATGGTAGTTAAGTGTAAGATGATTTCCTTTTTATGAAGTGATAAATAATACGGAGCATAAAATGGAAGGTGAATATTGACGAAAGGAGTAAAATAGCAAATGAAAATTAATGTAAGATGTAGCATGGATGCTGAAAAATAATGTAAGACGTAAAAACAGAAGGTAAAAATAATGTAGTGTGTAAAATACGCTGTAGAAATGTATGATATAGCCTAAAACAAGGGATTAAAGATAACACGTGACGTTAAAATAGGAGGTAAACAGTAATCTCTGACGTAAAACAAGGAATGAAAGATAATATATGACGTCAGGTGAGAAGTAAAGAGTAATCTGTGATGTAAAACAAGGAACGAAAGATAATATGTGACGTCAGATAGGAGATAAAGCAAGGAATGAAAAGCAATATATGACGTCAGGTAAGAGGTAAACTGTAAAACAGGCAATGAAAAATAATATAAAGTGTGAAATAAGATAAGAAAAATAATAAAAAAAATATTAAATGAGAGACAAAATAAAAATTGAAAAAATAATATATGATGTAAAATAAACGTAAGAAAAATTATTCAATAAAATAACTTCAATATGTGAAAACATTTTAAACAATTTGATACTTTATTAAATTTATATTAGAAATTGACTTTTACAAAGTAAAAATTTTATAAAATACCATTATAAATCAATTTTCTTAAAAAATTACAAAATATATAAAAAGTGAAATAAAAATATTTTTTAAACTTATTAAAACTAAAATTGTAGTCATAAAAATTTAAATGTAATTAACAATAATAAGATTTAATTGTATAAAAATTGATTATAATTAATTTCTTACGAGCATTCTTTAAATTAAGTAACGTTAAATCCGATTGGATGTTGTAAGAAAGTTCTTAAATTGTAATTAAGCTTATTTAAAAAATCAATAATGTATATTTATTTATTTGAGGGGGTTCTTAAATAACGTTTATTACAAAATCTGTCCCGAATTGATCGCGTGCGATTCGTGTAAGAAGCAAAGGTCAAAGTTCACCGAAGAAACATTCCACATTCATATTAATATAACTGNTTTCTTATCGTTAATCTTCCTCTGTTAGTAGGCGCCGAGAAAAAACAAATATTATTATAATTATACATAATAATGCTATTATAATTATTATATTCTTAGAAAGTCATTGTTTGATTTATTAATTGATTGATTAACTCTAGAAAGCAGCGCATTGTAGACTATGTAGGAGGCCATTATTACACTATTATAGAAGAATGAGATCCACAGTGGCCTCAAAACAGAATGGCTGAGGAGAGGAAAAAGCCATTGTCTTACATTAACAATGATTTCGTTGAATTTATAAATTTTATAACTAAATTTAGAACTTTTAGAATTTATTTTGCTATGTAATTTTTCTTTTTATATTAATAATTAAAATATGGTAACCATTTTGAAAATACTTTATTAAAAAAGAGAATTATTCAGTTTTAATTAAAATCACAAAGCATTATCTATTTTAAAAGATTTTTAAACTTAATTATAAAATTTAATTTTCTATAAAATTAATTTTAAAAGTAAGTTTATTAAGTTGATTTTTAACCGTAAATGAATAATTACATAATGAAAAATGAAAATTTATAGCAACTTATATATTTCTAAAGATATTATTACAGGAATTTTTGATTAACTTTCTTCAAGAATGGCAGTTTTGAATTTTTTCAAATTTATTTTAATCCCCAGATATTAAGTTTTTTTGCGGAATAAAAGTGAGATTCTGTAACAAAGTTTTACATTATTTAAATGAGAATAAGTTGAAGAAGTCCTGAGAAAACTTTTGTATGGATATTTTGCATTCATGCATTAAAATTTAAAATTCATTGGATGTCGTCTATGGCTTCTGGTTATTTCTGTCGAATAAATAACCTTTTGTATGCAAAGTCTTTTGATTTAATTTGAATTATTGCATTGCGGATGTAACTTTTAATATATTTTAAGTCTAAATTCCTTTTTTATTTCATTAATGAATTTCCAAATTAACTTTTCGTCCGATTAATAAGCACTCTGATTAATTTTTGAATATATATTTTAATTCAGAAATTTGTTAAAAAGCTTTTGAAGCAGTTTTAAACGACTTTTATGAAGTAATTATTTCATTATTATTATTTTTTTTTTACAAAATTTATTCTTTAAAAGTAAGATTCAGAATATTAATGACCCAGTCCGCCATACTAGTACATCCATTACAGGTTCTTTATATTGTATTTCTTAAGTCTAATAAATTTCTTGTTTTATCTGCTATTCTGGCACATCGTTCCTAACAAATCAAATTCTATTTTAGCCTGTTTTGAACTTGTCTGTCTTTCCTTTCTTCCCAGCTTGGAAGAATACTAAGTTCTTCATGGCACTATCATTTTTATTCTCTTTTTGTAAGACTTATTACAAGTGCTCGTAAGTTAGTTATTAATATCAAAATAATATCTGATTAAAGTTTTCTCTTTATATAAATAGAAAATCGAAAGGTAATCTTTAGTTATTATTAAAAAGTATGTTTGTTTGAAGTTTTGAAAATAGTGACGTATCATTTGGCAATTAAAAATTTCCGATAGAGGGCTTCAAAAGAAAGATTCCTCTACCGGAATTTAATAAGTTATCTCTCTACTTATGATAATTTGCACTGAACTTTATAAAAAATATTTTGAATAGTGTGTAAAATATTTTTCATACACGTAAAATTTTAATTTATTAAATATAAAATTGTTCTGTTAATAAATTAATTGTATGCTATTTTCTTAATTAAAAAATTTATTCTATAATTAAAATTTGAATTTATTAAAATTATATTCATATAATTGAATAAAGATTAAATAATAGTAAATATTTGGTAAAAGTAGAAGAAATGAAAATAAATATATTTTAAATCAATTTTTAAATCTACGAAAATAGTTTCCAATAAAGGACTTTCTACTATTATAAATTTCCGGTAGAGGGCTGTTTTATTGGAAGCCCTCTGCCGGAAATTAATAAAAACGTTTACTGTATGACTTTGCTTACTTCGAATTTTCTTTAAATATTTATAATAACTTATAAAATTTTTAAAAATTAAAAATTATCCTACAGACACATTCGCAAACAGACAGAAAAAATATTTACAAAAAAAAAACCACACACACACACACAAAGATGAGGCTTGAAAAAATATCGCTGTTTTCAAAAAGTATTTAGTAATTTCATAAGATTTTCTAATTTATTTTATTTAAATATTTTAATTATTTATTTAATAGCACCTTAGTTAATTAATGTAGAAAAAGATTTTTAAAAAATCATATATTTTAACATTAGAGACCAAATTCGATTACCACCATGAAACTTAATTGTATTTCTTTCTTAAAATAATTTTTGCATACATTAACATTATAAATCAGTTGAAGCGGGTGGAATTTTTCAACTTTGATAAGGATTGGTATGTTTTATACATACATCTAATGAGAGTTTAAAGTTTATTTTTAAAATAATTTTAATTAAAAATATATTTATAACGTTATTTTTTATAATTTTATATTTAAAAAACTTTTCAATCTGTTATAATTTTCACGCTTTCCAATGCATTTCAAGGATCGGGACATTAACGGAACTCTATTAATTTGCATAAATTTGATATTAGTTCTTAAGAATCGCTACAAAATCATAAACGTTTTTAAAAAAACTCTTTCGAAAAATCAATTGTAAATTCTGAAAAATTTTAACGTCTTTCGATCGGCACGAAAGACGTAAATGTCGGAAGCGCAATGTTAAACTTGACAACTAAATCTTCAAATTGAATATTGTTAAGTGGATCGATTGATTTTTATGTAAAACTAACTTTAAAATTTCGAATTAAATATTTAAAAAGATTAATTGAAATTCAAAATATAACAAAAATTAATGTTTTTATACCCGGAATTTGTATAAAATGACATAAAAATTCAGTAAATTCAGATATAAATGATCCTAGTAAGTATGGAGATTAACTGGAGGAATATTGTATCTTGCATTAAATTTATATGAGTTTAATCAGCCTTTATATACGTTATACAGTAGGATAATGTAGAATAATGTTTTAAATTAATCGATATATTGACTTGTATAGGATGAACCAAAAGTCCATTAACTGTGTTGTGATTAATGTTTTCTTCGCAAACGTAAATTTGATGGGAACATGATAAAATTATGTTTTTATTTAAACATTTAACTTTTACAACAGTTAAGTCACCATGTATTAAAATTTATGAATTTTAGCCTGTTCCTTCGAGTGAACACGTGAAGAAATCTTGATATTTGGTATACACTTTATAAAGTAAGATAGCCTCAGGTCATTTCTAGACCAACAGGATAGGAAAAAAATCGATTTCCACTTCCAGTTGCTGCATTTTTTGTTGTTCGTGGATCACTTCTACTCAATTGCATCGCCTTATACATCAACATCCTGCACTTGGCTTTGTGCTCGAAACAATTGGAACTATTTGGTAATAGAAACAATTGGTTAATGGTACATTTTTCCTGTTTCTAGAGTAGGAATAAGTGTGCTTCAATAAATAATTCTGATGATTTGAACACGATTTAACCATTCGAACGAGGTTAGTTCACTTGTAAGAAATGAAACCACCGAAGCGCTATCTTTACAGATTTTTTTAATAAAATAAATTGACTTGTTTATGATGCCATGGAAAATAAAATATAAAAATGAAAGTTAAAAATAATTTTTTTCTATTTTTTTTTAATATTTAAGTTATTGAGTCGAGTCCAAATTCTGGATTCCATACTAAGAGCGGATTCATATGAATATAGTTATTGGAACAATTGGATACTGGTTCCTTTTTTTCAATTTTAAGTTGGAATTAGTATGCTTGAATGGATGTTTTTTTTTTATTTGAACACAATCTAATTAACTAAACGTAAGTGTTCTAGTATACATGGGAGGAACAAAAACACCAAAACGTCACTTGTATTCATTTAAATGTACACAGAATAGAGAATTTATATTATGAAGTAAACATTACATAACAGTTAAAAAGACTCAGTTTCTTTCAAATGTTTCTTTTTTATTATTATTTTTTGAAATATTTATGTTATCAGGTCTAGTCCAAATTTCGGATTCCACACCAAAGCCATTTTTTCGAATTATTTACTGATATACTTGGACAGCTCGATCGAATGACATGTCTGAGTGTTATATATTACTGTGGGGTGTGTGGTAAGCTTACAAAAAAGTTATATCTATTGTTTAATTTATTAAACTTAAGTTTCTGAGATGGATAAATAAATAAGAGTTGAAACTAAGGTACGAAGCGGGATAAAATGAATTTTTTTTAAGGCCCGATCATAGAAGATCTTGTAGCCCTTAATTTAATAATAATTAAGGACTTTTTTATCTTTAATTATGAGATGTTAAATATATAATAGCATATGATTCACCTCGATTGCATAATTGATCCGGCTATAACAAGGCTAATTTAGGGATTAGATATAAAGCAATTTGGCCGTAGGTAGTTGGTTAGGCGGCCATCTATTGATAAATTTAATAATTAAAATTAAATAATTTAAATTAAAATTAATTTTAGAATATTTTGGAAAAATATTTCTCGTAAACAAAATGGACAGTACTCTATGGATGGGTATCACATCTGGATAACAACTTTCGTGACATTTGTGTCAACAGAAGCTTGATATCTAGTTGGAGGCATCTCTTGCAAACAGGAGGAGGCAACAAGAAAACTCTTCTTGTTTGTTCCTACTGTCAACAAGATAAGAAGTCAAAAGAGTAAGAGAAACAGGAGAGTAGAAGGAAAAAAGAGCCAGTGGAATGATAATTGAAAGAGGAACAATAGCTCTTGTTGGCTCCTATTGTAACAAGATAAGGATTAGAAGATTCAAGAGGTTAGAAGTGAAAAATGATGATTGGAATGATAATTAGAAGAAGAATAATAGGATTAAATACAGTTCTTGTTGACTCCTATTGTTAAGAAGTAGAAGGAACAGGAAGAAGTGAATACAAACCATTGGAAGGTAACTGGAGAAGGAACAGAAGGATTGGAAAGTAATGAGAAAAGGAATCGATTGAAAGATAATTTAAATTACTTTTTAGTGGCCTACGAGTTTACTATTTCAGAGCTTTTCTTTTCTAATTTGCAAAGAACTTTATATTATCTAACAAGTAAGAACATTACTTTTTTATGGTCATACAAATAATAAAATTTGTGAAATATTATTATTTAAGGATGACATATTATGATATCACGTGTCAAAATTAAGCCCAGGAGCCACAAATCTTCATGCATGGTTCTTAAGTAAACAGAAATCTGTATACAGCATACGTTAAAGAAGTTTTCTCGTGTATACAGTCAAACCTGTGAACAGCGGCCACTGACGGAAACGTAAAAATGGCCGTTATCAGAGGTTCGACTATAATGTATTATTTGTTGTATCAATATATCGTTTAGTGTTTATCACACACAAAAACAAATAGAGTTATTTGCATTCGGGTATCGGATGAGATTACATTGCTTGATTGTAAAGAGCAGAAAGAAAGATTAAAGGTTAACGCAGTTTGCATTAAGGACAGCAATAATAGCAAAAGAAAATAAAAATCCAAAACGCGAGAATTTAATTAATCTTCTTATTGAAACAAGAAGATAATATCGATGAACCATTGTTGTTACTAAATGTACGATGAATATCAATTTATAACAGGAAGATGGCTACGTAAACCTCCGATATATCATGGAAATGTATTGTTTTCTTTATCAGTAAAGTTTAAACTGCTTTTTTAAAAGTACATCAAAAGTAATAGTGATGGGGGTTCAT
>NW_019384656.1:614782-617554 GCF_000671375.1 Centruroides sculpturatus | reverse complement strand
AAATTTTTTTTTAAAATAATTATTTTTATATATTTAAAGTAATGTTATTAATGGTGAGAAGTTACTTGAAGTATAACTAATTATCCAATTAGTTGGTGTTGTTAAGGGAAGCAAAAGGGCATAAATTAATGGAAAGTATTAAGATGATAATAAAGGAAAGAAAATTCAATAATTATTTTATTTATTATCTTTCAAATAAGATTTAAAAGGAGTTTAAATATTTTTAAAAATAAGCATCTACGTAATCAAGTAACATTAATGAGAGGTTCAGCAGTCAGTTGTCATCTGTAAATGATGGATGAGAACAAAAATCTACCCTTATATTTATATAACAAATGATATTTTATACATTTAATCGCTTTTCCGACTAACCAAGATCATTCATTTTTATTTTTATTCATTCCTCATCGCGGAAAAATGATTAATTTCCCTTGGCAGTCGCATTAAAATTCCCTTCTTTACCCCCAAAACAAATGGTTAATTAAAAATCTTTAAATGAAAATTACTCGTGGACGATACTGCAACAAAATAATAGACCTAGAAATTCCCACTATCGTCCGTCTGTTCGTCTGTCCTTTCTTAATCCTTATAATAATTACTAATAAAAAAGTTTTTAAAATAAAAATCTTGTAACAGATGGCGCTACATGCAGTTTTAAGGTTTTTGCCGGAGAAAGTTATGCAATTCGGCTGGATTTTTTGAAATGAAGTGAGTTTTAGGCTCCTTTTGTAGCCAGTTTTTTTACAGATTAGATTCAGTAGTGACAGAAAGAATATCTGTTGCCAGAAGTCAATATCCTCAGCAATAATAATTGTTAAGGATCTCTACCATTATTTACTACTTTATCCCCAATTATGCAATTCTTAAAATCCGTACTGTGTAGTTTTTTACATAATGTGCCCACTAGTGGCAAGCAGAAGAAAACAGATGAACACTGGTTTCGTGCCTTTGCCAACAAGCTAGCCACGTGGAGTTTCTGAATCTTTTCACTTATGTAATACCAATATACGGACTAGTTTCCATAGAAAGTCCTCCAGCAAACACTTCTTGTTTGGCAGATCGCTGGTGTTTCGTTGCGACACCCCATCGAGCTAATCCTTCTTACTGTTATCCACAATTACACAGTTTCTTAAAATAGCTGTTATTATTACTGTCATACACACACATAATTGAATAATATTGGGAATTTTTATAGCGAATATAATTAATTAATTCCTTAATTTAATACCCTAATTACTATAATTGTAAGATTTCAAGTTGCAGATTAATTTTTACGAGAAATAATTTACAAGTACTTTAACACATTGATTTACAAATTCAGGAACAAGAAAATATTAAATATTTAATATTTATAAATAATTTATATATGCAAATTATTAAATTTAAAGATTATTCCTTAATTAAAATTACGAAGAAAGATAAATTTCACTAGCAAGCCATTATGTATCATCATTATACACGATGAAAAATCATTTAAATGTAAGCTACTATGCAAATCAATTATATTAAACAAATATCATCCTTTATTTCTTTAGGAAAATATCGATAAAAACGTCAAAATATCGTTACAACAATTGGCCACGTTGCCAAAAAGTAGGGCATTATAAAAATATTGATTTAAAGAAAATCAACTCTGACGAAATTTTTCTCATTCGAATTCTATCGAGTGAAAAATTGCATCAGAAATGACGTTTCATTCGATTTCGCCGATAGGATTGAAATATGTCGATTGTGACGCTGAAAAATTACATAACTTTTGCATTCGATATAATTCGAATTCGAAAACTGCGTCAGAGAACGTCTAATTAACATCTCACCAATCGAATTTGAATTTGCAAATTATGACGTTTCAATGATGTAATCACTACATTCGATAATATTCGAATTCTGAAATTGCGTCAGCATTGACGTCCAATGAACTTTTCTCCAATAAAATTTGAATTTGACCGCTGTGACGCCATCAATGACATAACTATCGCATTCTATAAAACTCGAATTTGATATTGACTAATTTTAAATGTTATGTTGTTGAATGTAGCCATTCTAAATTAAATTAAAACAAAATATTGCTAAATACCGAGTGATTAAATAATTTTTTCATTATAATTAAACAAAAATTTTTTAATCAGTAAAGTATTTAAATTAATGTATTATTAACTTAATTTAACGAATTAAAAAATTAAGAAAATTCTAAAAATGTATTTAACACTGATTTTTCTAGAGTTATAAAGGGATAATTTATAAATAAATTAATCAAAATATGTACAAAATCGATTTTTTAATGAGGAATTCGATATTACACTTTGTAGTAACAATTGTGTTGTGTTTAGAACACGAATTGTTCCTTTTTTAGAAGGAAAAAGTGTGATTTTGATAGATGAGATGAATTTTTTAGAAGAGGAGAAAAGGTTTTAAGCTTTAGAAAATGTCATTAGGTGTCCACGTGTCATTGGTGTAGTGCACGTGATCAATGTATAGATTACAATAAAGACCGTTCGATTTCCTTGCAGGAAGCCATTTTTTGTTTTAATTTTTTCTGTTTGATTTAGAGTTAACAATTTTACAAAAGAAACGATTAATTTTACTGATTTTTAAAAATAAAATAATAACAAATTACTACTAAAAATGTAATATATTAAAAAATTTGTAATTAATTAAATATTAAAAAATAGTTTTGTAAAATTAATTATGTATTTCAGATTAAATTTTCATTAAATTTAAGAGTTTTAAAATATATTTTAAAAAATTAACTTTTTAAAAGTAAAAATAATT
>NW_019384656.1:588373-614768 GCF_000671375.1 Centruroides sculpturatus | reverse complement strand
ACTAATTAATTTACTTCAATTTTTTAAAGAAAGAACTTTATTGATTTATTTTGAATATATAATTTAAAATGTTTAATTATTAAATTTTAATTTTTTTTAATAAATTAATTGCATATATTCTTATTTATTTTGTTTTACATTATGATAACCCAAATATTTATTTGTGAGCATTTAATTTAATTTTTTATAATTATAAAAGAATATTTTAGGTATTTTTTTATGTATAAAATATAATATTTATCATTAGAAAATGCAGAAAATAAAGATATATCCAAAGAAAAATAATCTGCCATCCTTTAAAGGTGATTGATGCTGTCAGATATAAGTTGACAACATCAATATTCTCTTTCAATCTCTCTAATGATGACATATTAATTCAAGATATTTTCTGTCAGGAATTAAAACCAGGATTTATTTGACTCGAAAAACTTTATAGCAATATATCTGACACCATTTTACTTCAGTGCTTTCAATATCCTTTTGTAAATAACCCCCTGAAGAATCCAACAAGAGAATTTTGAAGGAGGAGAATTTCGCTAAATTTACACTATTTTAAGGCAAATTTTGATTAAAAATATAATAATTTTGCTTTCTTGTGAACAAGTCTTTGAATTATAACTTATGTTAAACCTTATAAATAAAAAAATATTATATAAAATTGTGTAATTTAGATCAAATTCTAAAAAATTCAATTAATTGGTTTACTAATGAAGTAGATGAGTAGAATTGATCCTGTGCCATTAAAATGACTTGGGGTTGACTACTAATTAACCTCTGTTACCATATTGTCCGAATTTATTATTTAAAGTAATTGTGCGGAAAGAATTAACAGTCACCCCAACGGCACTTATACCATATAATCAATTTTACTCTTCAGCGCTTTTTGAAGTTTTATTTTACTTTTAAAAATTTTTATATTCGCTTTTTCTTCTCCTACGTAAAGTATTTAAATACATTTAACTATGTGGCAGTGCTTTCATGTTTCATTTTCAAATTATATGTAAATATGGCTTAATACAGTATAATTTAATTGGGAAGTTTTATGATAAATATATATATACATGTATTAATCATTGTATGTGTATAAAGTTAGCATCTTTAATGATTTATTTTCTTTCATTACAGGGAGATTTGGATAATTTAGAGAAAAAAGCAGTGTTTTTAACCGTACACGACATTGGTAGCAATCGTAAGTTAATCTTTTTCAAATAATAATTTCTTGTAATAGATACAAAACTGAATCAACGTTCTCGTGCAATAAGGAGAAGGCTTCGCGCTTTGTTAGTAATCAACAAGTGTAGTCACTATCAATGACGTAAATGGATCAATCACGAGTAAATCTCGCTCTAAATGCGGTGTGACTTTTATCACCTAAAGGCAAACGGGAACATATCGTGAACAAGATTCTAAGAAAATCCATAGAAAATGATGCATTTATTCATATCAGATGAAGAGATAGAGGAAGATAAAGAAGTGGAAACGGAATAAAGGAACTTTGTATAGTAATTGGCTCCTGGGAGAGTAAATTACCCATAGACTTTTATGTTTTTTCTTTAATAAAATGTGACATCTCTCCATCTCCTTATTCTGCCAGAACCGATTCACTTTGCTGTAATTTCTTTGAAATTTTAAATATGACACTTGTTCTCTTTTGCCCTTTATTTTATTCATCTATAGTTTTAAATCAGTGTAATTTAATAAATAGATTAAGATAATTCATAAATTTTAAAGTTACAGATGAATAAATAACTTTCAGAAACTTACAATTACAAACCAATATAGGGGAAGGTGGGGCAGGATGAGGACGTTAAGGTTTGAAAAGTCGTAAGATGGCAACCATTTTAATGAGAACGATATTTTTTTTAATTCTTGGCAACTACAACATTTGGTAATATATAATACAAAATTTAATTTTTGAAAAACGTTTTTAAAAACAAGAAAATTTAATATTTTAAAATTACACGTAAACGCGCCATCTTGCCCCACCCGTGGGGTAAGATGGGAATGTTATTTTTATATACAAAAAGGACAAATTAAAATAGTTAAACTGTCGTTTTCTTCAATATTGGCGCAAGAACAATGTGTCCATTTATCACAACGGTTACATTTATTATTATTTTCCGAATAAATAAATATAAAAGTTTGAACTTATTCGTATTTACTTTACCAGACGATACTGTCACTTTGCGCATGCTCAGTTTCGCTATTTTGTAAGCGGACGATATTTTTTTTCGTGAAAAAATTTTTTATTTCCATTGTTATCTCCCATATTATTTCTTGTTAAGATAGTATTTAAATTAAAAAAATGTTTTCATAAAAAAATAAAACGTAAAAACATAAATAATAAAGTAATACAGTATATACTGTATAAATTGATTACAGTTAGATATGATTTGAAAGTGGAATATTTCATTTTCTATAAAAAGATCATTTTTAAAATTATTATTTTATATATTCGAAAAGGTGATATCAATGACAACGAATTTAAAACTAGTTCGCTGCAATATATTGAGGTACCTCTAGCCAGCGGCAGAATTCGTGGCCAACCTTGGACAAGATGGTACGGGCAAGATGGGGTACCCCGTCTTGCCCCCATCATCTTGCCCAAACGTGCACTTTTCATACTGACTGCAAATACGGATCAACTTTATTTCAAAACTAAACAATTTCAGTCTTACAGGTTACTTCGAATACCATAATATCTTCATCTAAAAAGTAATGTAAAAGTTCACAATGATACTTACTGTACTTTGTAGCGGGCGTAAAATTAGACGAAGTATTGCTGAAACGTGGAAAACTGTCTTACTTCCAAACAAAAAGAGCGATTCGGACGTTCTCTCGTCCCGTGATCCCTTTTGAGGTTGACATTTAGTTCCCCAAATAACAGCTAGATGAAAGCGCGTTAACCACGAATAAACAGACGTCCCCGTCTTACCCCATGGCCCCATCTTGCACCATCTTTCCCTATTGCGTCAAGAGTTGAAGTGATTACTCGAACATGATTGCAAGCAGAATGGATCTACATTGTTATTATTTTTCTTCGTTTTTTGCATATAATGTTTTTGATTTCATGCTATTAATCCTGCGTTGATAAAATTATATTTGTTACTAATAAATTTCTGCAAAGTAGATTTGGAATTCTTGTACCACTTAATTGCAATTACCTACAACATTATTCGTACTCATTACAGTATACTGTATAATATTGATCGTAATGCTCATCTTGTATGACGTTATCCTTGTGGCCCTGGAGATGGAGTATGAAATAAGGCCCTTACCTTACATACTGTATTTTCCTTATGTAATTTTACCTCATATACCTCGATAAATCTTTGAATGAAATATATATATATAATTTGTAATGACAATGATTAACGACAGTAAACTTATCAATTAGCTTTACATCCATTCTAATTACGTATCGTTGCATTAAAAATTCGTTCTTTCGAACAAATTGAAATCGATTCATAAGTTTAGTTCGTGAACTAATTACTCAAATTAGTTCACAGATGATCTAGTTCCATTTGTTATTTTGGTTTTTAGTGACATTTTTCAAAAAACTTAATCTTTTTCGTGTAATTAATTTTATTTGCTATTTTCAAAATATCCTTATCGACTAGTTTCGATCGAAGTTCACATCATGAATAATTTTCAAGAATATTACACTTTATAATAATGTCGCCAGAGCATTTTAATGATAAAAATACTCAGAGGTGTCGTTATAAATATTTATCCATCAGTTTTCGTGAATAGCGTGGGGATACGTTGACGAATGAGACACAAGATTTTAAAAATCTATTTTTTCTGGTGTTAAAATGTTATTCAACGCTTGTCATGAAGATGAGCTGATTGGCAACATTTTTTAAAATATTCATTTTTATTCATTACAAATAATAATTTATTTGGATAGTAGATTATAGGGGATGATTCCCAAACCGAGCCTGCCTGTTTTTATTCTTTTTGCCCAGTGGGCTTGTTAAGAGTGGATTTTTAACAAACCCATTGTGGATTCGATTAAGCCCATACGGGCAATCGGGTGGTAAGGGTTGATTGATTTGACAGGATATTGCAACAGTCAGTATCGGGAGAACTTTCTATGGAAAGTTGGTGTTAAACGCGTGAAGAAAACCCAGAAAACTCCACGTGTTCTACCCGTTGTTGAGGCGCAAATCCGCAACCAACTATCATTGTTCAGTGATTTTCTCAACTCGGCCACTGATGGACTGGTGGTGAAGGGCTGGGCCTTGACATATCCGGGATGGACCACCCGAAAAATTCCTGGAGTTTTTCTGTCCGACCAGATTAATTCCTGGATCTCTCGGAGTAGAAGGCTGATGTCTTAACTTCTCAGCCATTCGGCCTGTATTCTATGCTGGTCAAAATGCAGGATCTCTCAGAAACCCCCAAGAATAGCCTCGGTTATACTTCCCTACTCGATACATTAATTTAAAGATAAAAAACCAGCGTTAAAAATCTTAATATATTTCAAATAACTAAACTTGAAAAAAATATATATAAATTTTCCCTCAATACACAAGAAATGCATTGGAATAAATACAGTAGACCCCCTATAATATGGTAGATACGTTCTGTTATATATGAATTCGTGTTTTACGATCACTTAAATACATGAGCCAATCACAGCCCGGCACGTGTGCAGTTTAGGGACTACGGCTGTTTGAAAAGTTTTCTTCCATAAAATTAATCGATTCTAGACTAATTTGACTCAACATTTCCAAAATACGTATAATTTTTTGGGAATAATCCGTATAAACTATGCTATAAACAAAAAATTGTAGGATTACTTACCGAGTGCGCACCGTTCGACGACGCCATTGCTTATGCTTGTTTTCGTCGCGGAGCAGCACACCAAACGGTGGGCGTGTTTTCTGATAAGTTATTTTTCTGCGAAAACTTCGTTGAACTTTGGAGACATCATTAATATAAATATAATTTTTATGGCCGTTAAATAATAAATGGTTTTTAGAAGGTCCGCTGCTCGTTTAAACTCAACGGTTTGTGCAATATGCAGTGTTGGTCTAGATTCGACCAATCCTGTCGCGACACGAGTCGGCGATGACGTTTTACCGTATTATACGAGTCTCTTTTAGCGTGTTTATAGGAATACGGTCGCAATTTTTTCGCCGTTATATACGAATCCGTATTATATGAACCCGTTTTATAGGGGTCTACTGTAATTTGTAACAAATGTTTTTAAGGGCCTTGTGAATGCGAAGTCCTAGCTACATGATTCTTCTGACAATCTGAGAGAGAGCTTTGTTCTTTACCGCGCATTCGTGTACCCATTACAAGTGAATCGTAAAGTGGTAGTTTGCAAATACTAAGGCAAAATACTTCATTACAGCTCAAGATTACTAATAATATCGAAATCGTGTGAGGCCACAATTTTAATGTGCTAGTAACTCACAGAAATGATAGTCCACCAGTAGCCGAGTAGATAAAACCAATGAACTCTGGTAGTTGAGTTGGTCGCGGGTTGGCGCTTGGCCAAAGAGCTGGTCACGTTTGTTACACCTAAATAGAGGCCATTTTCCCATAAAAGAGCTCCCGGAAGGCATTTCCCCCTAGGCAGATCGCCCGTAAGTAGCGTTGTGGTAAATAAATAAATCAAACCAAACTTCACAGAAATTGTATTATTTATTACACACTACTACATAGTTTCCCGTCAAGCATGACAGAAAACTATGTAGTAATGGTCTGGCCTTTTGTCCCAGTCAGGTCGGTCAGATCGCCCTTGTTAATATGTTATCGTAACATGAGGAAAAGGATGAAGTGTATTTGTCTCACCCGCCCCCTAACTAATATACTATGCTCCCATCGAACGCTTATCACTTATTAGACTGACCCGACTGGAAGAACATGGCGGGCCATAATGGTATAGAAGCTTCCATCATTTGTATTCCAAATACAGAACCGTACCAAAAATTCTATAGCTTTGAGAAAGATATTCTTGCTGTCTTTCTGACTTATGAGTAATAAAGACCTTAATATTATTTTGGTTTCTTGAGTGAGACAAGGCAAATTCTGTGTTTTTGAGAAATAAATTATTAGTGAATATTTATTGTGATAATATCATATGGTACATGTGATAAATATATTTTTTTTTTAAATCTGAAAAAGCCATGTTTAATGTCCTAAAAACATTTGTTAAACCAAAGCTGCACTTATCTGGAGGTAATATTCTCTTTCTCTCGATGTTTTTCTTCTTAATTGCAGACGGGGTGAAAGATTTGGAACATAAAAAATGGTAGGAATTGCACTTCTTCCATCCGCTCTTTTAAGTTCAAATTGTGACTCCTCAAAATGTATCTAAAAATTTAGTACCTTACATTACAAAAGTTATTTTAAACACATCGTAAATTTATATTTTCAACATTATTTTATTCAGTAACCTACACAGCCGCGAACTCTCAGTTGGTTTCCATTTATCTCTTCTGCAATATTGACGCCATTTAGCTCTCCTGAATTTTTCAGCGAAAAACGCTCTAGAAACACCGTACACATAACCTGAAAAGGATCCAACATGGCGACTGTCGCGATGCATTACGGGTATCGTGTCTAGACCTTATGTTATGAAGTAGCGCAATCTATGGAGAAAGACCACAAACAGACTTAGGTTATTATATTAAATTAATAATGTTTATCATATTTACTTAGCCTTGTGTTTATAGTGTCGGTGATTGACAACTTGATTAAATATATATAAATTACGCTATATACAATAAATGTGTGTATTTCGTATTATTCGAATAAGCTATTTTCAAAAGGTTATTTATATAATTTTCATTAAATAAAATAAACGTTTTTGCTGTGAAAAGTTTTCAGGGCGCGTACGTAAACAGTGGAAGATTAATAAATGTTTCTGAATTAAATTTTCTAATTTTTCTCGATATTTTTTATATTTTTTTAAATAAAAATGTTTGGAAACAATTATAACAACGAAGAAATTGGCCACTATTACAGAATTTATTATTAAAATATTCTACTACCGCAGTGATGGATCCGAGATCGAATATCGATCCGGATTCTAGTGATTTGTAGAAGATAGTTCTTATCCAGACATCGATCCTTGCTTGTAATGGACTGACACGGACCCCAAAAAGGGAGCAAACACGTGTGACTAAGCTAGGGGATAAGTGTAGGTTTAGTAAATCAAAAACTGGATGGCCGATTCAATGAAGACATCAGTCTGCCGCTTGTAGGGTCCGAGTTGGAACTCGGGTTCAGAAATACTTGCTCACATTCTTATTACTAGGCCGTCCCTTTGTGGACTCGACCCATTCCATCAAGCGTAAAAAAAACCCTTCTTAGTGTCCAAGTGGCGGAAAGAGCTTTAAAAGATAATAAATTGCTTGAGCTAACTTCAAAAGTATTTATAAAAATGCATAAACCTAATTCTCAATGAGGTTCAGGCTCAACAATGGCCGAGCAGATAAGACCACTGAACAGTAGTTGATTGCAAAATTAACTACCGTTGTTCAGTGATCTTATCTACTTGTTCTTATCTCCAAGTTCATACTTGGAGTTTTCCGAGTTTTCTTTACGGGTGAAATAAGAGCCAGTTTCGCGTAGAAATTTCTCCCGGGAGGCAGATCGCCCAAGGTCTGCTTTGAATTACTTCATAACCAGACCAATTTTGATACTTTATATAACAAAATTGGTAGAATCATATCGCCCGGAATAACACTACAACTTAGGTTCGGCACAACACCGCTCAAAGCTTGCCATCCCCTGATAGAGCTCAAAATTCGTCAGATTGTTTGGTATTACTAATATATCGGATTTAGTTTGTTGTTATATGTATATAAAGTATTATTTTTCTCGGGAAAATTGATATAAGTATAAAATATTTGTAAATTTTTAGAGTAATGATCTGAAATTTCGCATTATAACTTCATTTTTTAATACAAAAGAAATTTTAAAAATCGACAGAGCCATACTATATTATTAAAAAATATATTTTTTAATTATTAAAATAAAATTATAACGTTTTTACCGTAGACTCTGCTTTTCACGAATTCGTAAATCTCCCTTGCATGACCGAGATAAAGCAAAGATCTGTTTTTGTCCATGTTGACATCCCTGGTCAAGAGGATCACGCACCAGATCTACCCAATGAGTAAGTCAAGTGAATTATTAATAGTTTATTTATTTATTTTTTACTTTTAAATTAAATTAATTGTTTTTTATTGTTTATTTTATCATACTTAATGAATTATTCATTAAGAAACAGAACATTCATATTAATCATCTTTAAATTAAAAATGAATTTATTTAATTTTCTCAACCAATCAGCGCCAATAGAATCATTACGTCAATTAAAACTTTTTAGACGTTTCATCGTAACGTATTTAACAGAGATCCACCAAAGTTTATAAAAACTTCATTTTAATTATTTCCTTCATTATTTAAAAAAAAAATATTAATTAGATAATTTACTAAACACAACAAGTAAATAAATTTTCCATAAATACAATAATTATTTATTAATCTAATTTATCTAAATTCAACTTATAAATTAACGAGACATAATTATAAGTTATGTCGTAAATTAAATTATGAGTTCTAACAAACGCGTGTAAACATACGTGGTGGCCCAAAAATCAGTTGACTGAGTGAATTAGGACTTATGAATGGTAAATTAAATTTGTTCAAGTGTTTTGATTCATGTATAGAATAAGCAGGAATTCTTCCTTCATGTTTCTTTCTTCGTTCTTTATGCTTGTTTTCGAGGACGGATACTTTATAAAGTTTACATATAATAAAATATTTTAATAAGCCAATGGGTGCTTTGCTTGGTAAAGCAGCTTTAATACAGCTGGATAAAAACAATCAATGACATGTTCATTTTCATTTGAAACAAACTATGCTATTGGCTTGGCTATCCAGCTAAGTTAAAACTGCTTTACCAGGCAACGCACTCAGTAATTTAATATTTACAAATGTTAATTAAATTTTGGGACCACCCTGCATATTTTATATATATATATATATATGTATATATATATATATATATTAAATGTGATGTTAAAAACAATATTTAGACTTGTGTGCTAAGAAATATTTTTAAGTTATCAGGGTAGAAAAATACGAAAATACTGAAGAGCTTTTTACATTATTTTCATTAAATTACACTATACAGGGTATCTCAAAAGTAGGCATATCGGTTAACTGACTTTTGGATGTATTTTTATAATAACCTCATGCTGAGTGTTGCGTATGTATATTTCTGTTTTCAACATGACATAATCAAAGGAAATGATTTAAAATGTAGAAAATTACCCAAAATTTTAAGAAATTTATAACGTTATTTTAAATATAAATTATTTTTTAATAAAATATTTATCATTTGCAATGATATTTTCTATTTCCGGAATGGAAATGGAAAATATTTATCTTTAACCATTTATATTCAATAATTTTGTAAATAATAAATAAAAAAAACATTAAATTATTAAACAGGGAGCTTATATTTATTAAAAATATTTATTATTAATCATAAATTTAGTTATTTTGTGAATTATTAAGCCATATTAAACAAAAAATATTGTCATTATCATAAAATTTTAATGAAATTTTTTAGATATTTTTAGTAAGAAATTTAATGTAAAGTCAATTTTATTAAAACTTTAAGTTAATTTTAATATATTTAAATAATTTTATATCAATTTATGAGTGGATCGAGTGAATCAGAAATGTAAGAGCAGTAGAAGGAGATAATATTAAATTACAGAAATGTATTGAGTTATATGTTAATTATAAGTTTTACACGTGAAATGATTAAAAGTTATTGAATATAAATTATAAAATGTAACGTTAGAAATTAATTTCTAATATTTTTATTCTGGATAAAGATTGATGTTTACAAATAAATACAATAGCCGGCACGTCGCTACTGCTCTGGGAGATCCAGGATCGTATCAGAACAGACGAAAAATCTCAGAAATTTTTTAGAGAATACGTCGGACCTCATCCCTCAACAATTGGCCACTCCATTGTGGGCCTGGCCGAACACAAACCCACGATGGGTCTAAATAACGACCCTCTTAGCGTATACAAGGCAAGAAAGGGGAAACATACAAAATTACGCCTCGTATAAAATGAATGATAAAGAAATTTGCTTTAGAAACAATAAATTTAATTTATTATATGACTGGTTATTAAATAAATTGTCCAAAAACCTTTTTAGTCCTTTATAATAAGCCAAAGCCTTGTTATCCTCGTATTTATCATTCCCGCCTTTAAATTTAAATTTCAAAGAAAATCGAATAATAAAATTTAAAATAAAGATTTACGAGTAACTTTCAGGTGGAATGAAATTTCCTAAAATTTTATTCTATTAAATTTTAGGAAATTTCAGAGTTACTTTCGAAGATTCTCTATCTTACTATCGTTTTATGATCACCAGCCTCTCTCTATCACTCTTTTAGCTTTCATTTTTTCTTCTTCTTTTGCTACTTTCTGTTTCTTTCCTTTTACTCTTTCATTTCTTACAGTAATATTTTTGCTGATTTTTGTCACTAAATCAATACTTTTATCGAGAAATGAATCGAGAAATGAATATGAAAAATATTCATTTCTCGATTTATTTCTTTATTTTATTGATCCAGTTTTGTATTCTGAGCTAAGAGAGTAAGAAAGTAACCTATAGTTCGGCCTGTTATATAAATGTACCATTGGGAATATGTACCATTTCTAGAATATGATGACTTTGCCTTTCGACTATTGGGAAAATTACGTTAATTAATAATGATTTTCCAATTTTGCCTGCACTGTGCACTACAGTTACAGGCAAATGGAAGAATTTACAGTATTAATGAATTAAATTGGAAGTCTGTTTTATTAACTGCTCTATTGTTAAATTAATAAAGTGTTTAAGCTATAAAAACTGGCAAATATCTTATTAAAAATTTAGAATTATCTGGGTATGTTGATAGTAAAAAAATAATAAAGAATATCGAAAAATTGCTTAAAAATCGGAGTTTTATTTGAATGAAGGGCGCAAGATGGCGCCACAGACTATATCGTGCAGCAGTAGCGACATCGTTGACAGGCGGAGAGATCGATTCGTTTATAGAGAAACAGTGATTAATTAATACACGATTGCATACTAAAATGATCCCTTTTCCTATATGACTTTTGAGTTACCCTGTATCTCTCGAAACAAAAAATTAAATTAATCGGAAGCATTTTCTAAAATATTAACTAATTTGTAACCTTATTTTACAGTTTTGTGTTTCCAACAATACAAGTTCTGGGAGAAGATCTAGTATGTGTGTTAGATCAGCTTAAGTAAGTATTTTAATTTTGTATACACAAAATATATTATCATTAAGAGGCTAAAGTATTATATGAATAAAATTTAAAATACACACTGCTAAATTAATTTTGCTACTTACCTATTTGCTACATGATGGTCTACCCCCTTGTGGGTCGGATTCAACTATACGACCCACAATGGGTTAGAACAGCGTGGATGAACAGTTCGAAACCAGCTTCTTCACAGAGTATCACGTGGCCATCTGGCCGACATTTGTTTTGGATATTCTGTACTTCTCACTGTCAACAAAGAAATGATGAATTGCTTTATTCAGTTCTTCAAAGTTTTGATATAAGAAATGAATTCTTATATTAAAACTTTAAAATAATGAAAATGTTTTCTAATAATATATATACAGGGTGGCCTAAAAGTCAATAAATAAAAGTCTTTTACTTTAAGCGGTTAAGTTTCTACTAAAAAAAGTTACAAGAATCGTTTCAAATAAAATCTTCCATCTTCAATAAGTGAAATCCTCTTGTTCAATTTAAAGCATCCAAATTACATTGCCTTGAATTTTCAGTTGTCTAGATCTTGGTTAACTGAATTATGGGCCATCCTGTACAACGAATTTCGCTTATAATAATTAAACTTATTAAATTATTACACTTTCTTCCAGAATAAAATTGGTCGTGGGTTTCGGAGAAGGAGCAGGTGCTAACGTGCTAGTTAGGTTTGCTGTAAGTAGGATAAATTGCAAATATTATTGCAACTTATTGTAATATTTAAGAATTTATAATAAAAGTAGGCTGTTCTAGTTAAATATATAAGAAAAAGTTTTAAAACTAAAACATTGTAATATCTTATTTTAAAAACAGTAAACTGTATAAGACGAAATAATGTATATATTTCTATAGTATTTCTTTTATTCCTTTACGCCACAGGAGTGTTGTATTTAATTGCATTTCTTATATATTTATTGATCAATTTTTGTGTGAAATATCAATTATTTTATTTTTAGTTGGCTCACCCTTCTAGAGTATTGGGTCTTGTACTTATTCATTGCGTTGCAACTGGAGTTGGCATGATGGAATACGTCAAAGATAAGGTGCCATTTTCTTTTACTTTCTGACATTTATATAAGGTATGCCACGAATAATTGTCCATAGGAGAGTCATATTGGAAAGTTCGTGCCGTTTGTGAGCATTGTGCTGGGTTTTGCACATGAATACAGGAAAGTTTCGGTTAAATCGTTAATGCCAGAATTTAGTGTTGACTATTAAGAAAACGAAACCGAGTAATTCAAAAATCATTAAATTAAATGAAATTATTGACTTATTTGAGTACAGGATTTACTACTAACAGTTCGAACATAAGTTGTAATGAAATTTAAATCTGTAAACCTGTAAATTAAATTCTTGTAATTTGTATTACTCTTAGCCTAATTGTTCCCAGTATTTCCCATGTCATTACACTTTAATTGTTCATAGTATCAGTATCAGGTATTAAGCCCATGTCAGAAAAGATACAATCCACAATGGAGTTCAAGAAACCAACAATGACTAAAGAACTCCAGAGATTTCTAGAGTTATTAAATTAATATCAGTAGAATATACCACGAGCAACATAAACCAAATCACATTTAACGAAATATTAGAGAAATGTCCAAGCAAAGAAGAGACATCGTCAACTAGGCGATGAAATAAGAGATGAACAATAGACAAAATATAATTTTTTTTATTGGGTTTCTACAATTTAATTGTAAAAAATTGTAGACTTATAAATTATCACATGTACCTATGCCATTTGTATTAGTATTACATAGAATTTGTATTACCGAGAATTTGGACAGTTATTCGTGGCGCACCCCGTATAATTTTATGATGAAGTCTTTTAAAATGCTTTCTTTATGTCGAATTTTTACAGATTATGAATTGGAAATTACAAAATCAAGGAATGCATCCTTCAGCAGAGCAGTATTTAGTACTACATAAGTTTGGAGCGGTAAATAAAAATAAGTTTTCTGTTTTAAATAAAACTTATTTTAATTTCTTAAAAATTAAAAAAAAAAATTCAATTTACATTTTAAAAAAAAGTAAAAGTAAAATAATGATAATTATAATAATACTTAAATAAAGTTTTTAAATATTATTTAAAAATAAAGTACAAAATTTTAAAACTTTAATGATTTTACAATTTAAAAGAAAAATGATTAAAATTTAATTATTTTATTAAGTTGATCTTATTAGTTTAGTATTTATCAGTGATCAAGAAAGGTAAGTCGAATATCTGAAGATGATAACGTTAGAAGTAATGATGATAAATTTCAAAAAAATTTGCTATAATAAGACAAAAAAAATATGAATTCTAAGGCTGACTTGATGATTCACTTTTTGGGTAATGTTTTGTGGAAGATTTTTCTGTCTGCTTGTATTGTATCCTTGTTTTTTTTTCTCTTTCTCTCCATGTCTCTCCTAAACGTCCGTCATCTGCGGAACAAAGGAGGTAATAAAGTCAACTCTTAGATGCATGAAAATGTTCTTTGTATACTATAACACTCGTTGCACTTTTATGTTTCTTATTTTATAATTTCTTTAATGTTATTCTGTAATCAGAAAAAAAAATCTTGAATGCTTATTACTTTTTCTTTTAAGTAATTCACTGTTAGCAAAGTTATATTTATTACTTTCTTGTTGTAAATAAGATTTTCACAATACAAGATGGTCTTAAATTCTTTTAGATTGCAGAGGATTTGAGAATTGTATAATGAGTGATTACGTGAAAATCCAGTAAAAGTATGATAAAGTGAATAATAATAATTTGTGTTTGTGTCAATAAGAAAAGTTGTGTTTTCTTCTTCTTTTCATTAGTGGCAAAACCAGTGGCCGAGTGGACATAACTGCTGAATATTGGTAATTGGTCGTGGGTGTGAACGATGTTACAACATAGAAAAATAACAGAAGATTTGAAAAAATATAAGAGCAAACGAATTGAAAAGTTTCACGAATGTTCTACAATGTTTTGTTATCAAAGAAAGTAATTGTAAAGTTACGAAGAGTTTTTTTCTACTCTTCCGCCCTGTATGCATTAAGAAGGCCTTTTATTCAATGCCACAGTGGGTTCGCTAGGCCCCTTAATGGAGGAGGCCGAGTGGTGAGATACGGGGCCCGACGACCCCCCAAAATTCCTGGGGTTTTTCAACTACGTCCGGATCGGATTCCACATTCCCCAGATCGGTAGGCTGACACCTTGCCGCCTCGACCATCCGGTAAAATTGTGGAAGTTTATAAATTGTAGTGGAAATTTCTAATGTTTTTTGGGTGTATAAATGGCACTTCTGTGCTATAGCCTAAAAGCGTATAAATCCTATATTGTACGTAAATTATATTTTGTACTCGCTCAGTTTTTCCTTACTCTACGCTAGTACAATAGTAGTACATTAATAGATTATGTTATTAAAAAATAATGTGTTTATATAAAACACCACACTAAAAATCCCATACAACAGCTTCTTTTCTTTTATTCTTTCCTCTTTTTAGATACAAAGAGGGCCCTTTTTCAAGTCCGTGGGTTCGGCCATACCTACAATGGCCGAAAGTGATGGCTGGGTCCGACATATCGAAGACACGAAAGATTCCTAGGGTTTTTAGGCCACCCGGATTCGGTTCCGGATCTCCAGACTGATGTCTTACCACCTGTCTTCCGGCCGTCATACGTCATTCTGATCGGCAAACTTGATTTGTATCAATCAGCAGTACTTATACAGCGCCATTTTAAATTCTGGCGATGGAAATGCAAACTATTATTTTAACCCGCCATCTTTTGCTGCATATTTTTTTGCCAGATTTTTGGGAGTTTTACGTATTTCACTCATTATAAGGTTCACTAAGTGTCATGGAAAAGAGACATTTTAATTGAGACCAACTTGTATTCCTCTCCACTTTACTATTTATAGTAGTTGCAATGATTATATCTTCATTTCCATTTCCCATCTTTTCAATAGTAATTTTACCGAAGAAATTTAATATTGAAAACGTTTAATTCATTAAAAATCTAATTATTCTTTAATTCATTAAACATAATTAAATAACTTTCAACTTAAGATTTATCTATAATTTTTAAATTAAAATGAGTCATAAGAAAAATTCATCGTAAATTAATGTTTTTAATTGTCATGTCAAACGATTTTAATTAAAATATCAAGTGTTTTGTTAAAAACAAAAAAGTTTCTTTTTATAAAATAGCAACTAGAATTGGTGGATAATAAGGAGAAATTGATTCAGGATTATACAGAAAAATTAAAAAAACGAATTAATCCTAGAAATTTAAGAAGATACGTTGAAGCTTACATGAAGTAAAATTATTTCTATATTTATTTGTAATATGACAGTATAAAATTGACGTTTTGATATGATTTTTTTAATGTTTTCTCTTCCAGTCGTAAAGATATTATGGGTTTAATCGAAGCTCATTTAAGGTAAGGAATCCATGTAAAATTCTTTTACTTTATGGTTAAAATATGTAAAATTCGTATACAATAAAACCTCCTTAAGTCGAACTGCGCTAACTCGAAGCCGTCTACAAGTCCCTGGCACAATATATAGGATTTTCATATTATAATCTTAACTCGAACCCGTTTTTCCGTGTATCCTTCGCCCTTTAATAGGTCCGTGATCCTCATTTTCTATTATGTTTCGTGTGAACACATATGCTTAAGATGAACAAAGACTACAGTAGTATATTAAGCCCTACAAGTACTGTATACGATAGTACTTGCAGTGGCTTAGCTTTGGCATACCGTATTGAGTAGTTTGGGACCGACAGGATTTTCTTGGGTGCTAGTGGTCTCTAGAACTTCAATGAAGGGTGAGGCAGCTACTCCAATGGAATTCTTCATTATGTGGAAGTTGTAGGACAGGTTGAAGAAATTGTAAATAGTTTTATGAGTCTTCAGAAGGGCAGGGTTCTAGACGTGTTGGTGAAAAATGGTCATTGCGGTGCTTATGATCTATCCACACAATCTATATTAATTTATTGTACCGTCATTGTATATTTTATACGTCTGCATACAAATTTCGGTGTCAAGTCCGTGCTCTGAATAGGGAAACTTTAATTATAACCATCCTGTATATTAATTTCCCATTTGTCTTTCAGAGAGATGGATGTGTTGCTGGTATCGGGAAGTAAAGCAGCACACGCTCAATCGGTACAGTTTATGTATGGCCGAATGGACAAGAAAAAAACTTCAATGCTAAAAGTAGATAGTGTCGGTGACGTGTTAGCCGAAGCTGTAAGTTTAAATCTTTAAAAAATAAATAAATAATTCAATATTGATTTAATAAATAATCATCGTTATCATTATTAAACACTATTTTCAGCCCGATAAACTAGCACAAAGTTTGTTACTCTTCGTCAAAGGTCTTGGTTTCTGTGAGCATCAACATCTCATATTTTAATTTTTGCATTCGATTTATTTAATAAACTCAAAATTATTTTAATTTTTTAGTAACTTCGGTGACATTACCGGGGGTCGAAAGGCAGAAAACCCACCCTCCAGTCCATCCAAAATCATTGGGTGCAGTAGGAAGAAGGAGAACCTTATCCATGGAAGATTATGACATGCCCAGATTGAGGAGAACATCTCTTACAGCAAACCAAAAATAAAACAGGAATATTTTGGACTTTTTTTTAAAGAAAAAAAAAGGAAATTTTGTTTAGAATATTACCCCTTATTACTTTAAAAAAATGAAAAAAAAAATTGAGAGAAATTAAACTTCAGGAACACATTATTTAAAATGGGGAGTATGCAGAAATACTTTAAATTATCAAGAAAAAAAATTCTTAATTATATAATTTAATTTGCAAAATATATTATTTTGATAGTTTCCTTTGTAAATATGGTGCTGATTTTTAAAAAAAATTAAATATTCTTTAATTTATGTAAGATTGAAAGGGTTGTTATATGAGAATGATCAGCTTCTGTTAGCCATTATTTGTTTCTTTATTCATTCATTTTTAGTCATCATCTCATAAAAATCAAGTAAAATTATACTTAAAATAAGAAAAACTTAAAATTATATTATTATTATTATTATATAATAAGAATGAAATAAGGAAGTTACATACTTTATTGTTCTTAATATTTTTTGCTTTTAAAAATAATTTATATATACTGTACTGTACATATTTCAGTGGTTGATCACAGATTTTATTGGAGCAGAAAATTATATTTTACAAAATAAATATTAAGGAAGATATAAGAAAACAAAGTTCTATTATAACAAAATGCAATGAATTTCTCGATAATGGAACTAATGGAAACTATCGAATTATTTAGATAGCTTACATCATAAACTATTGATTCGAATAAGACGAATAAACTTCTCATTACTAGAATGATATTCCCATCTTTGGAAGAATTGGATATTCCTTTTAATGACACACATGTGGATTTCTAAGTAACTGAATAGAAGTGTATCGTTAGATACCAATTTGATGTGATTAGCAACTTATAGAGTTAGAAAAAGCATTATTTTATGTAGCAACAATTTTTGTTTTATGTACTACATATCAAACAAATCACTATATTATTTTGTGCACTCTTAAATCAAATAATTTCACCTTTTTCTAATAACAATTTTTAATTACGTTATGAATAACTGTTAAAAGAGGAATTCAATAAAAAGTAAACTTACTGTTGACAGTAAATAAATCTTTTGTGTATTTATTGCATGCGTGAATTTAATTTTCATTTTACACTTTCATTTTTTATCATTTTGTTTAATTTCAATTATAAAGCAATAATTGTAACAAATATGAGCACATTATCGTTTTACTTACAACATAATTGAGATATTTATTTAAATTATATTTATTTATTTTTACGTAACTTTTTANCAAAAATTAATGATTTATCACACAAAAAATACAAAAAAAATTACAAAAAATCAGTAATTAGATATATAAAAAAAAATAAATGGTTAGTGAAGTTGTAAAATTTTTGCTTGCAGCCTTTTTTTGATGCAAAATTGTGTAAAATTATGCAGATTTATTGTACAGTTTTAACGTCCATTAACCATTTTTAAAAAAGAAAACACGTATTTTAATTAATTAATTAATTTTTCTTTTATTTCCAATGCAAACTTGATAGTAATTTTAGTAGAGAAAATTATATAAAAAAAAAAACAAAGGAAAAAACTGAAAGCAACTTTTGTATATGATTATACAGTTTAATATAGAGGTTTTGTGAAAAGTACATACAGACATACATACAAACAGAAGAAAAAAAAGCATATGTATACATTATATAGATCAAAGTTAATGTTTTATATAACTTGGCCAAAATGTTTGGTTTGCATTGCTTTAATATAGTCGCGAGTTGTATAACTTAGCATAGTTGTTCACTGAATATCATTAATTAAAGATGTTGTTGTGATATGGTTATTGTTATGTAAATTGATAATAAATATATATATATATACATATACATAAACATATATTAATGTATAAATAAATATAATATTGTGAAATATTTCTGTACATGTTGGTGAAGTTGTTGATATGAATGTTGATCAAAGTGTATTTAGATAATTTTAACATTTGTATTAGTAAAGATAATAAAAAAAAATCATGTAAGTGACATATATCTGTATTGTCTGTATTCTTATAGAATATCCTTCAGTGAATAAAGCCACTACGCCTCACCACGTGGTGTTTTCCGGATTTTATTCACGCGACTAACACCTAAATAGAGGTCTGTATCCTGTTTTATAAAGCATTTTGTTTTAGTTACGACAGAGCTGGATTTAAGCATAAGATACACTAGCTACAATTAGGGGCCTCGTGTTTATTACTTGCTGGAGAGGCGAGAGCATCTTATGTTATAAATTATATTAAAAATTAGGGTTCCAAATCTGGTCTTGATATATACGATAGATTCCGCTTAATTGGTTAAACGATCTAATTCCAATATGGTTTAATTAAGTGGAAATCTACTATAGTACGATGTAAACTCTACAGCTTTGTTTGTGTTATATGGCTTTAAAATTGTATTTTCTGACAATTTTACGTACATTTTACGAATTTAATTACTTCAAGGTAATTTGGAAATGGCCAGAGATTATTACTCCCAACAGTCAGCGTGTCGACGTCTTTCGGCTCTGGAAATCTCTGATGTCCATTGTGATACAGATAGTATTTTTTCCCCGTTTACTGGTATTAGAAATTCGATACTATCAATACTATATCATAAAAAATCACTTGGAAAATTGCGCTATTTAATACAGTAATACACCGAAGTTACGCGATAGGTGAGTCCGACGAAAATCGCTTAAGTCGAATTCGCGTAAATCGGGGTACAACTTTGTATATAAATACATATAAACTTTGTTTTATTGGAACCAAGGACTAACAAAAACACTAGAAGAAGAATATTTAATAAAATTGCAGTACTTTAAAGATATTAATACAAAATATTAAAAAAATAATAATAAATGAGTTATGTAAAAAAGTTATTTCGATGTCAATAGCTTCGTAAAATTTAACAAATTGATCCGAGACCTTCTGTCAAGCTTGCAATTGTTATGTGCTTTTCTGGTAGAACTGGTGGGATGCTTCAGTGACGTTTTGCTCACGCATCTTTATGAGCTCATAAATTGTCAGCTCTTATGTGAATCCAACAGTTGGTTGATATCATCACTATTAACTTCCAAATGTAATTGCCTGGCAAGATTAACAACTTCTATCACATGAGCGACATGATCAGTTTCTGGCGTTGTTTTTGAGGGGGGGGGGAAATGGACAAAGTTTCTTCCAGACATCATTCAATATTTTTGTTAGAAATTTCATCCCAAGATTTTTCAATGATTCTTACAGCATCTAAAACATTGAATTGTTTCCAAAAGTCTTTAACAGAAAAGCTCGTGTAGTAAGCCTTGAATGTTTTGATGAATCCCTGGACCCTCAGTTGAAGCAAGCTGGTTGTTTGGGGGCAAAAACACAACTTTCACACGTGAGTCGAAATTAATTAGGGTGGCAGGAGGATAACCAGGTGCATTGTCAACGAAAAGCATCACTTTAAATGGAATCTGTTTAGACTTGCAATAACGTTCGACTTCGTGTATGAAGTGGTACCAAACCAGGTCTTAAAAACGGAAGCTGTCACCCACCCTCAATGGTATGGCAGCTCTCCAGCTTTTTTTAACCTCTCAAAAATCAGCTTAGCTTGATAGCGCAGTGTTCGACTGGACAATTCTTCACTTTTACTTGATTATCACACCACAATTTCAGCATTGTTTCCTTCTCAGCAATAATACCACGACGTTTAAAAATTCTTGATACAAAAATGTCCCTAGAACGGGTGGAAAACCTTTTTCAGTCCGCGTGCCATATATTGAGAATAATTATCTTTAAAATTATGTTGAGACGGCAAAAAGGGTGGCACGTTGGAATCATCAACTGGCACATAACGTGTCATACGATTACGATTTAACGCATAAATATTTTTAAAGATAACTATGCTCACTATATGGCACGTGGACTGAAAAAGGTTTTCCACCCGTTCTAGGGACATTTTTGCAATTTCCCCATAGGGAGCTCTGCGATTTTAGATGGTTAATGTCTGGCAACGAGGACTTATAAGCATTGTTTCGTGAAGCTAAGACTTTGTTTTTGGAGAGGAGAGGTTTTTTTTAACTGCGGACTTCATCAATACCCGTGTGCTGCAGGACCAATTTCCAGATAGAAGGTTAACAACGCGTACTAATAACACAGAGAGTGACGCCAGGGCGGATACAACCCTTTCCTCCGAGAGAAACCATTGAAGAAGTCACTCCGTTAAATCTACAAACACGTAACCGTAATAGCAACGAGCTACTCCACCGACTCCTCACAAAGGACGCAGAGACAATCTTGCTACCACGTACGACACCACTCCAACAGTACTTGTCCTAAAGGACACACCACGAACAACTCACCACCAACGATATCACCCGGTGGTTAATAAACCAGAATATCACTCTTCCCACCCGCATCTGCGTCATTCAACCGACAACACCCGACTAGAAAATAGACGGCAAGCAACTACACAAACATCTAAAACATCATCATCCTAACATCCACATTGTTCATCAGCCAATTCCTTTTGTGGGCACTTTATGCAAAGCCCATCTCTTCAGAACTCGTGGCCTCCTTTTACCAATTGTTCCCCAACCTACCTTATGTAGGTTGTTATGTAATGATACGGACAGTGTTGCCGTATATGAAAAATTGGGGGTTTATGCAATTCCGTTGCGGCAGCCATTATCGGAAATAACATTAATGTACAGTACATTGGAGCCACGTCCAGAATGTTGCAAGTTCGGGTAGCAGAACATCAATAGGATATTGCCAATAATAAACTCACAACTGAGCTTTCAAAAAGAGTATTAGGGTATGGCTACGTGCCCCTTTGGGCTAATACTAGATTACTGAGACGGTGCTACGACAAAAGAACATTATTCTTATGAGAAAATCTTTATATCGCGTCGTTTTCACTCTGCAATACCCCTACCATCGATGTTCCGCATTTTTGGATAGAATTTTTTAAACAATTCACACTGTAGCTGCTCTAAAGATCTTTACGCTTGGGGATTTAATTTTCGTTGATAATTTCGCGTGCATTTCACTTTTATTTGCCTGGCTGTTTTATATAACAGAGGGAAAATATGGCCATCAATCAAGAAATGACCCCCCCAAGATTTTTACATTGTTGGGTTTAGGACACCTTGAAACTTCGATAAATGCAAAAATTTCGGGAGTAATTTCTGTATGTATGATTGTTTGTGTACGCGCGCGTGGCGCGATTTTGTTCACCCTGTTTGAAGCTTAATAGCGAGGTTGAGGCCGAAGTTTTAAACGCGAAAAAGTGTACGTCGGACGTACAGCGCCGCTTTCCTGTAACCTAGAAGTTTGACAATGGTGTTTGGAATGTCGAGCATGATTCCACTGACTATCCAAACACCATTGTCAAACTTGTAGGCTTACAAGAAAGCGGCGCTGAACGTCCGACGTACACGTTTTCGCGTTTCGGCCTCAACCTCGCTATTAACTCCTGAAGTTTTTGTCGAAAATTTCCAAATTTTGCAAGGAAGTTTGTATATTAGGGAATCGATACTACTAAATTTTGACGATTAAAAGACGAGGGGGTAGGGAGATAAAGGGGGTCACGTATATCTCCATTAGGATCGGACTTAATGACGATTTTACTCCTTACCAGCATTTACAATTTTTATAAAACTCATCACTACTCTCAAAATTAAGCTTTTTGCATTTTTTATATTGATTTTTTTGTTTTTTGATAAAATCTTGTGACAGCAATTTTGTCATGAAAGTTACACAACTCATTGTTAGAAGTTTTAAAGCTTAAGTGTTATTTCTTCAACTATTCATTCTGCAAATATTTAAAGAACTTTCCAGCAGAGTCACAAATTTTTTTGTAACATTTCTGACCTATGTTTTCTCCTTTGGAATTAAATAACATTAATTTATATCAACATTAACCAATAACACCATAATATGGTCAGTATTTTATTAGCTTTAGCTTTTGTTCTTGAACATGAATTGAGTAGGGTTGACAACTGTATAATTTCGCTTCCTTTTTTACAATTGTTCAGAAATGTTGTAAATAACTGATGAGAAGTTGTGTGTGTGTTTTTTTTAAATTGTCCTTTTTCCTTTCAGAATTTGTTACTCTGAGAGCTGACGACCCAATTGTGATAAATGACAAAACAGAGCTTTTGCATCTCTTTCCTGGGGCAGAACATACTGGGAAAATTGAATAAAGATCTATAAAATAAGTTAGTGAAAAACAATTATTTTTGTACAGTAAAATGCTCGTTTCAATTAACAGTTAACTATATGCAGGTATAACCAGAATTTCTGATAGAATTCCAATAATTTTATATATGCATTCTTAAGGTACCCTGCTCTCAAATATAGTTCTATATCTTTTTTATGGAAGAGAATTTCAGAAATTTTTTGTATTTTCTTAAACATAATAATAGTATACAGTATTTTATTTCACTATTATTATATACACTATCGAAGTTAAAAAACAAAAACTGTAGAACAACAGAATGTAAAGTTTATACCTTAAATTCTATAGGTTTATATCAGTGGCACAATGTGATTCGACCAAACTGGAGCCCAGAGTCGATGAGGTGCGAATACATTGAGCAAGAAGCCTACGACCCACAATCAGAATAATTGTTCTGATTGTAGGTCATACACAAAACAAGATAAAAAACAAGTAGCCCTTTTTTTTTAATCTTGTTTTGTATCATGTCCTCAAAGTTTCAGCCTTCTTACAATGCATTTTAATAATAATGTAGGGAAGTGGCCCTACCAATGCTGTACTTCCTGCCCAAAACTCAATAAACACTTTTACATTTAGTTAAAGTATGTGTTAATACACTATAGTGATTTGTAGTATGGTGGGTGTGGTGTCACCATATATCATCACTCCTAAACTTAAATTTTTAAAACAAAAGAATTTTGAAATTATTTATTGATAAATTTTAAATATTTTTTGATGTATAATATTACTTTTTAATAGTTACTGCATCTTTTCAAAAAACTATATAGGATTAAATAAGAAATAACAAAAGACATCCAGTATATCATAGTTAAATCTGTCATGCAGAGAATATTGTACTTTATGTTAATGATAGCTTAATACAACAGAGAAAAGCTAGAATTACACATTGCCGTAACATTCTGAATCTTGAAAATTTCTGTTTTAGTAGTCTGGACATTGGACATTGTTGATCTGAAAGTGGAAGTGAAAATTCCAAAAAGCTCTTAATCTGAATAAATAAACTGACTTCTTAAACCTTCTCAAGTTTCTAACAACTGTGATTATGATAACTGAATTTTTATAAATTTTTATGCATGAAAAACACTATTTTGTTCAGTTGATTTAGCAGTAGTGTATGCCACAATGCAGGTTGGAACCCAATTTTAAAATGAATGTTTGCATTTCATGGAATTATAAGGATGCTGTTAGAAGGTACTGTATGTATGGTGTCTTACAGTTTTGCAAAACTGTGAGACGCAGGAATAAATACAAGAATACCAAAGCTTTAAACATTAAAATTATGCTTCAAAATATATTTATTCAACAAATTATACATAGGAATGTAACATTATGCATATTTTGATTTTATCATTTTTTTTTTCATTTGGTCCAATCAATACAACATTATTGTACATTTATGTACGAATGCAACAATTTATATTGTGTTACACATACAAGTTCACATACAAGTTTAAAAAAAAAGCTTTTGTAAAAAATGTCATTTTGGCACTCAAAAATAATTCTATATAATCTTAAACAACAATATCATCACTTAACAAAGTTACATACACTTAGGAATTTTATTTTTTGGGAATTGACAACCTGATTATGGGGATGAGAAAATCCTTTTTTAATGGTTGAATGTCTAGTTTAATACTTTGAAATTTTTTAAAATGCAGTGCCAATTTAACAGATCTTTATTCAAACAAATGTCTTTGTTACAGACATATTTATAGAAATACTTCCTTTGTAAAAGTTAAAAATTTGTGATATGCTTGCTTTGAGAATATAAACAATTTATTTTGTTCGACATTATTAACTTAAGATTCGCCAGAGATTACTTATGGTTCAGGTTGCCAATACCCGTCACAATCTGACAAATATTGGAACTTTATTTAAGCGATTATCAAATCGGTGTTGCTATCGTTAGTCACTAGCTGCACCAGGCTTCCGTTTGTGGGACGCTCTTTTCCAGTGGCCCAGTTGAACAAAAGCCTAAAAATAAATTACATTCTTATTATTCTTTCTTTAAATAACAGTTTTAGTTTTATTATATAAAACTGAATATATATCAAAAGTACAGGTATACCTCGCCTTACATCGGTAATTGGTTCCAGGAGAGGTGACGTAAGTCATATTTACTTGTCTCCAAATCTACTTGTCATTAGGCTAAACCATAAATTACCATTCCCGGTTCTGTATTTTATTTATTAATGCATTTTTAATAATATATGGTTAATAATGGTCTATTTTAAGCTTACAAACAAATAAATTTTAGTTTTTAATACAGTACAGAAAAAAGTAATCTAAATTTACAAATGCATGTAATGTAAATACAGTACAAACTGTAAATGTATATATTTTAATATGATTTTATGTGCTTTAAACGTTTTTCTAGTGATATTACGACTTCAATATTTGTGGCGGACAGACGTAAAGTCGAATAAAATGACTTAAACTTGATTTTTAATTTTCCATATACTTTTTGACAAACGACGTATAATCGGAAACGATGTAACTCGAAACGATGTAAGTCGAGATACAGCTGTATAATGTGGATATGGAAGACGTTTTTATAGGATAGTTCTTTGTATTTACAAGGATCTGATATGTTAAACATTTCATGGAAGAATACAGAAGCACAATGGATATTGTACTTTTTAGCAAAATAATTAGATTTTCATTTGGCCACCAAAGAGCCTTTAGTGCCAACTTCATATAGTTTGCATGGCAGTATAGAAACAAATTTTGGCAGTATAGAAACAATTGCAGTATAGAAACAATTGCAGTATAGGCAGTATAGAAACAATTGCAATTACAACATTCTGCGCAATAGCAAAGACAACATAGACGAAAGGTATGCACCGGGAGTGTATTCTGTCCCGTTAAGAGACCATAGATTTCAAAGGGATCTTATATATATTGGCTCCACCATACGCTCTCTGGATAAACGTATGCGCGAACACAAATATGACATTGAACACAACAGATGCACCACTGCCCTATCTACGTATGCTTCGACCCCTGGCATAAGTGCTAACTTGCAGAACGCGCAAATCATTAAAATGTCACACAGAAGAGAACACGTACGAACGCTAGAAACTTTGGAAATTTATAAAGCAGGATTACGTAATAGCTGTATCAACTATAAAGATGCTATTAATATTTCGGCAGCTTGGAGGTTTGCGTATGAAGCAGAATGCCCCCACAACTCTATGTAAGGTGTTATACATCGTTTACATGTATATGTAAAATAATATTTGTGAATATTTGGGTTCACGTAC
>NW_019384656.1:584835-588283 GCF_000671375.1 Centruroides sculpturatus | reverse complement strand
GAGGTGACGATTAGGATCTTTAATTTATAAGAATTATTGTTTATAAGTTAATTCTTTGATTTTGTCGAATTCCAAAGGGGAATAGAATTAAGTTAGAAATAGATTGATTTGAGTTTGTCGGATTGATTCTGTTGAATTTCATTGAATAAATTATTGTTTGATTTTTACTAAATACTGTATATAGTTTATTACTAGAAGTTTAATTAAATATTTGATTTTGTTATTGACAAACTTTGTCATTATTTAATTCGGTGCACGCTTAAAGTCCAGGCCTGGCACACTAACGCGAATCCGCGTAAAGTACCCGTTAGGGAACGGCTATTTCCGGCACACAGTAGTGTCGATAATCATTGGAAAGTCGGAAAAATAATATAGTACTTTACACCAATAAGACTAAATTATAGCCATATAATCAGTCACCTATTTATTGCCATTTAATTGTATAAATGTCATCTCATTGATCCTGTAATGGCTATTTTCAATAGCCAATAAACATAAATTATTAGAAATATCATCTAAGTAAATAAATATTATATTTAGTTTATCTATCAAATTAACATTTCTTTTGTAGGTAAAATGTGGTGATTTCTAATTAGTTTTTTGCATATTTACATAATCCATTTAAATGTAGTCACCTGTATACTGCTCAGGATCATTTATAATCTGGATTGTAATGTACTGTTGCAATGTATCAAGCTATTTTATAATTTTCAAGGTTTTATCATAGGTAAAATGAGTAGCTTTGCAAGGGAGAAAAGGACAAAGAAGCACAAATGTTTGTGTATGTAAGTGTTGTGGTTCCTGTGCTTGTGTATGGCAGAAGAGTCATAGAAGTGTTTGGCATAGCAAGAAGAGACTATGTGAGAAATGAACATGTTCTGCAAGAGTTTGGATGAAAGAGAATGTGGTCAAAAGGCAAGGAATTTGGTCCTAAGATGGTTTGGCCACATTGAGAGAAATGGAAGGAAAAGAACTGTTCAAGAGAAACCAAGAAAATCTTGGTTGGAACAAGTGGATGAGAATGTAACTGTATCTTGATAGGAAGGTGTGGAGAAAGTTGGTGAATAGATAGTTTGTAAGATTGTAGTCTCCTTTTGACTGCTGAACTCTTTTTGCATTATAAGCTTTATGGTGTATGTATGTGTGTATCATAGGTAAGTCATGTATACAAAAAGTTTTTATATTGTACTGTGTATACTTAAAGATTTAAAAATAAAATATAATAATTTTATTAAAAAAAACTAAAAATATCACACAGAATAAATGCCAGAAATCATTCCAGCACATTGCCAAATTATTTATTGATATATTGTCTGTGGTGGGCCTTGTTCTACTTTTTCACAAGTTTAATCATTTAGCATAATGATGAAATGTAAACTTGTAGTCATTCCAATTGAACTTTAATCATATTTTTTACATATGAAGCCCTTGGGGATGTACAATGCTAATCCTCAGAATCATGTTTCTGAGGTAATTGAGTTTGAATGTTTGAAAAAATCCTAAGATGAAAAATCCCAAAACAATAAGATGATAGCCACATCTACAGGCAATGTTTTGGACAGCAAAAATATCATCATCATAAGTTTTTAGTATTTTTCTTAAATTCCTCAACAATCAAACTACCTCAGAAATGTGATTCAGAGGGTTACCATCATACAACCCCAAAGGCATCATATATATGTTGAGTTTTTTCAAACTTCTCTTCAGCTTAAAAATACAATAAACTTCAGGTGTGTGCAGTTCTCACATTTGCTATTTGAAACAATAGTAAATCCATTATCTACATTGTACTTGTTGGGATTCAGATGAATATGAGTATTCTTAAGTGAATGATAGTTTTCAGTTTATAGTGTATTGGATTTGAAAGAGAAGATAAGGAATATAACAAAATGAAAACATTGAAAACATAAATATTGTTGCGAGACATTCAGTTCGAAATAGAAAATTAGCATTAAGTATGTTAGGTTGGAGTGTTGGGTAAATTAACATCAATTTTATTCAGGTTTAAAATGACAATTAGCTTTCAGCCCTCAATACAACTATTCAATATTTTATCTTGAGCCATATTATGATAACCAGGTATTTATCACATTGTATTTGTTAACTTATGCTATTAGGCTATCAACAGATATCTAGTATCTATTGAGAGAGGCCATTAGTATGCCTAATATCCGTGTTTGATCTAACTAATGGGAAATATTTTCAATTTAGCAAAATAAACTAGGATTCAAATAATTTTAATAGCAGCATTATTTATCTCATATTTAGTTTCTATCTCTAGACAATCTGCCAAATTATTGAGCTATGATTGAGTCAAGTTAATGATTACATTCAAAATAACTTGTCTAGAGATAGGCAGTTAAGATGCCATCTTGAAATTTCCTTTCTTTTAAATCCTTCTAAATTAAAATTATCAGCTTGGAGTGGGACTCAGACTTGCAACTTCCACTTGTCATGCAGTTGTGTTTCTAGTAGTGATGTAATGAATATTCGGTTACTATTCGGTATTTGGCCTATTTTTCACTATTTGGCCGAATACCGAATATTTAATCACTATTCGGCCGAATACCGAATACCTAAAAACAGGAGTAATAATTACAAAAATACAGTAAATTAATCACTTTGGTATTTAGATTTAACATTGTTGGGTTAGTGTTGTTTGTTTATATTTATTTATAACTTGTAACATGCACAAAATAAAAAAGAAAATAATATTAGTCACATGTATTCACAATTTATAAGTACAAAGATCAGCACATGTACACGCCTATCGTTGGAGAATTCTCGCACATCTGAGGGTCTGACCCTGCCTATTCTTCTTTTTAAGTGCTCGTCCTTGCTCTTCTCTTTCTCTTTCCTCTATCTCTCTAATGCGTGTATGCCTATGCATACATAATAATACGTACTCACGATACTTTTGATTCGTCACTTTTCCGTCGTAGAGTTCCCATTTTACAATTACGTGACTCAGTCTGGTGATAACGGAGAAAAGAGACAGATAGGACATCGGTATAAGTCACAGTTATGATTTCACAGATTCGAGACAGCTTGGTAGCCCAAACGGCCCCAGGCTTTCGCCCGTGCACGGTAAGTGATTTTCAATACAAGCATTTAGCTTTCCGAAGTCTACGTCAATTGTTTGGCATTGATGGCCGTGAATTTCGTGCCAATAAGCTGCCTCGACTTGTTCGATTATGTTATCAACTCAATTTCATATTTATTTTTACATTTTCACTTCACGGTCCTTCTCTGTTCTTTTTCCGTTATTTACACGTGTAGGTCATTTCATTGTTATCCACGTTTGATATCATCATTTATCACATACTTCCATGACACTCTTGTCTGTCCGCTACAACTGTCAAGAATTAACGCGATTGGCAAAGCGTAGTGACAGTGGGCCAATAGAGAGCAGGGTCCTTGCCGTTGGCTCTGGAAACTTTCTTTGGTC
>NW_019384656.1:555747-577152 GCF_000671375.1 Centruroides sculpturatus | reverse complement strand
ATACAGTACTGTAATTTTATACATTTCTTGTGAAAGAAACATTCCTTATTCAACGGCGATTAAAATTATTTATATTAATGATGTCTCCAAAGTACAACGAAGTTTTCGCAGAAAAATAACATCAGAAATCGCGGCCGCGGTTTGCTGAACTGTTCCGCGACGAAAACAAGCTTGAGCAACAGCGATGTCGAATGGTGCACACTCGGTAAGTAATCCTACAATTTTTTGTTTATAGCATAGTTTATACGGATTATTTCCAAAAAAAAAATATACGTATTTTGGAAATGTTGAGTTGGATTAATCTAGAATCGATTAATTTTATGGAAGAAAACTTTTCAAACAGCCGTAGTCCGTAAAGTGCATACGTGTTGGGCTGTGATTGGCAAGGACTCATACGAAATCGATTCATAAAGGACAGAACGTATCTACCGTCTTATGGGGGGGGTCGACTGTACATATTTTCCAAAGTCATGTACTGTCAGCATTATTCTCCATTTGATGTTTTGGTTAATTTACCATTTGCTTTGGCATATTCTAAAACTAATGGAGATTATTGGAAAGAGACTGGAAAGTATGGTTTCTTGGTTCTCAAACAATGAAAGAGTCTCTGATTTATTATTAAGTAGTAAATTATTTTATGCTTTTGACAAATGTGTGCAAGATATGAAGAGATGAATATTTGGTTCCTTCAAATGAAATAGACTTGAAAGTACAATGCAAGTATGCAACTTATTGTAATATATATGGATTTACAGAGACGGTACACTTGACACTGAAGTATGCTCCTTTCCAAGTGTACGGAGGTGCCCTATTCTCCTCCAATATCATCAGTGTTGCCACTATAGTCTAGGTTTCATTTGAAGGAATAAAATACTTTTATCCTTGTGAATGGAAGTTGAATCCAAAAGTGATTTATTATTGAAATCCATTTAGAAAAACTAAGTTTTAATTGTAAGGATTAATTTAAATTATTTTATATGAAAAAAGACATGATGGTACAGTTCTCATCAGACCAATTTTAATCCAAGATTGATTACTTAGAAGACAATACTTAAAAATATTTATTAGTAATTAAAATAATTTTCTCTTCGATCATTTATATTTAAAAATATACATCTTTAATACAATATGGAACCTATAATATGTTTTTTTTATTAAATTTCATCAGATAAAAAAGAGGTTATGGATTTTTTGAAGGTTTATTTAGTCACTCAATTCAGAAAATATGTCAGTCATAATGTTTTAAATCTCATTTCTAATGTCAGATTTAAAAGATAATGTTAATGGAAGATAAAAGACTTCAAATATTAAATGAATAGCCAACTATTTATGAAGTTATTAAGACTAAATACTACAAGTATTGTAATTTGTCCGGAGATAGACAGTTATGCCACCATCTCCATTTAAAGTAAATTTTCATATAAATAAATATTAATTATACAGACCATTATGGTATATAATGGATATTTGAAAAGTGTCATTATAAAAAATTCTTATATTTCAGCATATAAAAAAATTTTAATAAAGACCCCATACAGTAAAAATGGTTAAATTTTACCTACTTGCACCATCATGGCAGCAGTCGCAACTGTTAGTGCTCCCGACTGACTCCTCGTTCAAGCCTACCGTGAATCAATAACTAGTGATGTTATACACTTGGCAGCCTGCTGGCGACTCATCTCTGGGAGGAATCAGGCAGGAGCACAAACAGTCGCAACCATGGCCATGACGGGGCACATAGGTAAAATTTGACTGTAAAAATCATTATTGGCTTTAATAAGCCTGACTAAATATACCACTACCTTTATCTTCATCATTGTTTGCTTATTTATCTGATCTAAGCAGCTGCATTATGCTGGGTAATTCTTTATTTTTTTATCTCGGCATAAGGACTACCATATTATTATCACATTACCTGTCAATTTCTGTCCATCTACTTCCCTCCTTGCCAGTCTAGCTTGAAGTCTCTGTATTGACTCTTACATTTCCAAACAAACCTCAATCACAATGGAAGGAAACTATGGGAAAGGACTGAATAAGTGATGTAATCAAACTCCTGTTTATTTATACTTTCATAAGAAAGTGTGTGCAACTGCTGTTTTCATAGGGACACAGAAGGCTGCTAACTTGAAAAAATGGAATACATAGTTTGTTTCCTTGAACTTAAAAGATATTGATCTAATGTAATAGCAATAGATATTTTTCTATTCAAATATGAAACTGAAGATGTTAGATGTTTTGAGATTGGAACAAAAGTGTTTCTTAGCAGAATTTTTGAGCCCCAAAGTAAGCATTTTTAAACATTATTTTAATACAAATAAAAACTTTTTGTAAATGTAAGCATAGCAACTGTTTGAAATTTTTATTGTAAAAGTTGTAATTAAAAAACAAAAAAAAAATTAAAAAATTTCATTATGGNTCAAGAATTAACGCGATTGGCAAAGCGTAGTGACAGTGGGCCAATAGAGAGCAGGGTCCTTCCCATAATGCGGTTTGCACACCAATTTTTGTATGTGCGTTAATCAAGCCGAATAGTTTGGCCGATTTTCGGCTATTCGTTGCAACACTAGTTTCTAGTTATGCTACCTAGCCTCTGTCTGATTTTCACCTGCAGAACTATTAATTTAGATATAAGCATGAAGGTCACTCATGGCACTGACTGAGGACAACTTTAAGCACCCACAGCACTCCTCCAGCTATTGCTTTACCTTTAGTGTGTGTATAAACAACAACACAATAAATCTATATATATATATCATGCTGACCAAAGTAAATAGCTGGTTGAGTGGCATGGAGGTGGGGCTGTGGAAGTTAAAGTCATTCTCAGTTGGCACCATAAGTGACCTGTATAGTTACATCTAAATTAATAGTTCTGCAGGCAATAATCAGAAAGAGGTTTGGGTAGCATAACTGGAAACACATCTGCATGGTAAGTGAAAGTTGTAAGTTTGAATCCCATTCTGGACAAAATCTTTTCTTTCAGAATCTTCTAAATTAAAATTAATTTATAATAATCATCACAAGATGGCAGCTTAACTGCCTACCTCTACCTCTAGGCAAATTAGGCTAGGTTAATGATTAGAAAAAAGTAATCCAATAATTTGAGATATTGTCTGGCTTAAATAAAAACAACTCAATAAACCCAATTTTTGATTAATCTGTTATATTCTTTAGTAATTGGATTTATTGAAATTATCAGGTAATAATTAACTAATTGATATAAATAATTAAATATTTGTATACTCACTCTGCAACAAAAGGAAGAGGAGTCCATTTAGAATGATCGGCATCTGGCATACATTCTCTGTTCATGGGAGTGTCTAATGTGATTGGAAGTATTGCTAGTGAGTGCGAGTTTGGAGGAAGACCACTTTTAGATGAGGCCAGACTGTCCACCAGCTGGTGAACGGCTGCTTTGGCTAAACCATAGCCTATCATTCCTAGGGAAAAATTATTACCAGAGTAAAATTTAATAGTTTAAATCACAGCTACAGTTTGATATCTTGAAAAATAATTCCATAGCCAGTTTAAGAAAAACAAAATGGTAGATGATACATGAGAATTTTAATAACAATAAGTAGAAAAATAGATTGAATAGTTCTCTTTTATAATTTCACTAAAGAGTTATTTAATTAAAAATTTTTATCTAATGTAATTGGTGATGAAAGATTGATAAAAATAAAATGGGTACATTTTATTTGGGAAACCCTGTAACACCTGATGATTCACTTAATTTTCTCTCCTTTTCAGGTTTAAGCAATTTGAAATGGATACAGCCAGACTAAACTATGAACAAAGGAAATTTATCCTGAAGTGCTACTGGAAGATTCAAACTGTCTTTGCACTTCAATTGCATTATCAAACAGATCCACCTATGCAACTTACTTTGTATTTGTCTCTTGAATTAGAGATAAGTCTGAAAAGAAGAATCTCACTTTTAAAAATAAAATTGTAAGTACTATGCTAAAAGATTGATTTTGTGTTGGTTATATAGCATTAGTTGAATATTAAATCTATAATATTAATCTACAGGGTCATTATAATTAAAGTTCCACTTTGAAATGGCCATAAAAGGAAAACTACTGGACAGAATGTTATCAAACTTGGTAATAGTTTACAGGAAGTCGTGGGATTTTATTTTCCACAAAAAAAAAGTTCAAAAACTCACCACCAGCAGGAAATGGTGCTGTATGCATTATTATTAAATGAAATAAGACATGAAGACATTGGTTGAAAATGTTTTTAATCGTTTCTAAAATGTGTTACAAAGCATGTTCAATGTGACGTCCACCATTTTCTGAAAGCAAGTTAAATTCCTCCTGATATGCTAGCAACTACTGTTGAGAACACAGTAAAGGAGAATGAACACATGCAGTGTGGCAAGGAAAAGCAGTGTTGCAAACATATCTTCGCTGCATGGCAGCACAACCACACAAGCAGCAATCTGCTTACATTTTGGATGCGTTCAGTATTCAAGATAGCGAACGATACTGACACTGCCGCTATCCACATGTTTACAAATTTTGTTTTGTATGGCTTGCTTTATTTAGTTAGAGGATTTTGTTGAAGATTCAAACAAAGATTTTGGATTAGATATATTTTCTTAGATGGAGAAAGAACTGGTGTACAAAATACACATGTTCCTCCATTAAGATCTCTCAATAAAGAATACTATTTCGAGTAAAATTTGGTTGTTTTGTTCTTTGAATTAAATTATATAAGACTATTTGTAAAGAATTTGTGTTAAATTTATTATCTTTTCCTCTTTATTCTGATGTTAGTTATCTCAATTAACAGCGTCGAATTTTCCACCATTAAAACACCATGTGATTGTATTTTCTCACATGACTACTAAACAAACTGTTATTGTCTGATAGAAATGTGTCTTGGTAGTGGTTGCCACAAAAGGTAGAATTCAACCAACTTTTGTGGCACGAGAAAAGCAGCACAAAATCAACTTCTGTGGAAAGAAAAAGTGACATCATTCTGCCATGCTGCATATGTGCTTCCTCCTTGCTTTCAGAAAATGGTAAATGCCACATTGAATTTCATGTCTTATTTCATTTAACAATATTTCCAGCTGGTGGTGAGTTTTGAATTTTTTTTGCGGCAAATAAAATCCCACAACTTCCTGTAAACTATTACCAAGTTTGATAACATTCTGACCAGTAGTTTTCCTTTTATGGCCATTTCAAAGTGGAACTTTAATTATAATGACCCTGTATATACATGAAAATACAGATTCACTGTTATAACTCACAGCAGCATATAATCTGAAGAAAATTTCTAAAATGAAATTAAAATCTTCACATAACATATTCCTTTCAAATAAACATTACTGTTTGTACATAGATAACCAATGGGAATTATGATTACCTGGTGTTCCTTCCAAAGCAGCTTTTGCTCCAGTTAAAGTTAACAATCCACCATTTTTCAAATATTTGGCAGCCAATTGTGCAGAAATGACTGATGTCCAAACACTCTGTTTCCACATCAGATCTGAAGAACCCACAAGATCTACAAACAAAGTTAAAAATGACTATTTTAAAAAATGTTTTCATATATTATTATTATTAATTGCTTTAAATAAACAATATTTTGTGTTACACTTACAATCAAAAATCTAACCTGTTACCGGAGTGTATCTTATAAAAGATCATCCCACAAACGCTTTCAAACTTTATGAAGTTCTTCTTCAGGTGGAAATGGAATACTTCAGAAAAAATAGAACAGGAGATTTTAAATCAAAAAGTTTGCCAAATCTTTGAACTTTTCGATTTGAAATCTCATGTTCTATTTTTTCTCAAGTACAGTCGACCCCCTATAACATGGTAGATACATTCTGTTCTTTATGAAATTGATGTTTTACGAGTCCTTGAATACATGAGCCAATCACAGCCCAGCACATATGCAGTTTACGGACTACGGCTGTTTGAAAGGCTTTATTCCAAAAAATTAATCGATTCTAGACTAATTTGACTCAACATTTCCAAAACACACATAATTTTTTGGGAATAATCCATATAAACTATGCTATAAACAAAAAATTATAAGATTGCTTACCGAGTGTGCACCGTTTGACGACGCCATTGCTTAAGCTTGTTTTCATTGTGGAGCTTGTCATCGAATGGCGCTCGCGTGCTTCCTGATAAACTATTTTTTTTTTTGCAAAAAATTCACTGAACTTTGGAGACATCATTAATATAAATATAATTTTTATGGACATTAAATAATAAATGGTTTTTAGTAGGTCCGATGCTCGTTTAAACTCAACAGTTTGTACAATATCTGCTATTGGTCTAGATTCAACCAATCCTGTTGCGACACGAGTCATCAATGATGTTTTACTGAATTATACGAGTCTTTTTAAGCAAGTTTGTATGAATACTGTCGCAATTTTTTCGCTGTGATATAGGAATCTGAACTATATGAACCCGTATTATAGGGGAGTCTACTGTATTCCATTTCCACCTGAAGAAGAATTTCATAAAGTTCGAAAGCGTTTGTGGGACGATCTTTTATAGGATAAATGCCGTTAACAGGTTCGATTTTTGACTGTAAGTGTAGTATACTTCTGGTGTCAGTAAAGGGTTGAACAGTATATTATTTTGTGTTATATATTTTTTAGAAAATGAAAAATAAAATAAAATAATTTTTATGACTGAGAAAATTAAGTTTGATAAAAAATGAAAGATAACAATGCTTCAGATTTATACAAGCTTGAATTGGTACTGAATTCATATTTGGGGACTTGCAGTTTAGGTAAAAAGCTCAAATTTGAGGCTGTTCTACAGACCTACAGTGTTTATGTCCTGTCAATTTACTTCTAACTCATAATCTATCATAAAATCTTTAAGAATTACATTATAAAAAGTCCCACTAACTTTATAATACTAATTGTAACAACTGCACTTGCAGTACAAGTGCTAATTTTTACTACAAATTTTAAGATGAAATTATTATTATTGGATTTCACTACAAACAATTATTACATTACTATTGATTATTATTATGTTTAGGCATATGATTAGTCTGGTTTTCAGTTATATTACTAGTATTGAATTAATAGAACTAATGTATACCCAAACTTGCAAATGAAGAATGACACCACTGGCTAGATGTAACACCAGACGGCTTTCTATACTTGTGTTATTTTTAATCATGGAGACATTTGGTTTTTACACTAATAAGAAAATGTATAAATGAAGATAGGTAGTACAGTAGACCCCCCTATAATACGGGTTCCTATAATTACGATTCCTATAAGACAGCGAAAAAATTGCGACGGTATCCGTAAAAAACAGTAAAAAAAACTCCTATAATTACATAAAACGCCATCGGGCAGCCGAACTATTTTCTGCCGTCAAGCGCCACGCTATGGAGAGATTACTATCGTCTGTACAGTATTATATATAAATTAGTTACTGTATATATAATTATATATTAACTTAATTTATTGTAACTTTATTATAATTATATATATGATCGACGCTNCTCCAAAGTACAACGAAGTTTTCGCAGAAAAATAACATCAGAAATCGCGGCCGCGGTTTGCTGAACTGTTCCGCGACGAAAACAAGCTTGAGCAACAGCGATGTCGAATGGTGCACACTCGGTAAGTAATCCTACAATTTTTTGTTTATAGCATAGTTTATACGGATTATTTCCAAAAAAAAAATATACGTATTTTGGAAATGTTGAGTTGGATTAATCTAGAATCGATTAATTTTATGGAAGAAAACTTTTCAAACAGCCGTAGTCCGTAAAGTGCATACGTGTTGGGCTGTGATTGGCAAGGACTCATACGAAATCGATTCATAAAGGACAGAACGTATCTACCGTCTTATGGGGGGGGTCGACTGTACATATTTTCCAAAGTCATGTACTGTCAGCATTATTCTCCATTTGATGTTTTGGTTAATTTACCATTTGCTTTGGCATATTCTAAAACTAATGGAGATTATTGGAAAGAGACTGGAAAGTATGGTTTCTTGGTTCTCAAACAATGAAAGAGTCTCTGATTTATTATTAAGTAGTAAATTATTTTATGCTTTTGACAAATGTGTGCAAGATATGAAGAGATGAATATTTGGTTCCTTCAAATGAAATAGACTTGAAAGTACAATGCAAGTATGCAACTTATTGTAATATATATGGATTTACAGAGACGGTACACTTGACACTGAAGTATGCTCCTTTCCAAGTGTACGGAGGTGCCCTATTCTCCTCCAATATCATCAGTGTTGCCACTATAGTCTAGGTTTCATTTGAAGGAATAAAATACTTTTATCCTTGTGAATGGAAGTTGAATCCAAAAGTGATTTATTATTGAAATCCATTTAGAAAAACTAAGTTTTAATTGTAAGGATTAATTTAAATTATTTTATATGAAAAAAGACATGATGGTACAGTTCTCATCAGACCAATTTTAATCCAAGATTGATTACTTAGAAGACAATACTTAAAAATATTTATTAGTAATTAAAATAATTTTCTCTTCGATCATTTATATTTAAAAATATACATCTTTAATACAATATGGAACCTATAATATGTTTTTTTTATTAAATTTCATCAGATAAAAAAGAGGTTATGGATTTTTTGAAGGTTTATTTAGTCACTCAATTCAGAAAATATGTCAGTCATAATGTTTTAAATCTCATTTCTAATGTCAGATTTAAAAGATAATGTTAATGGAAGATAAAAGACTTCAAATATTAAATGAATAGCCAACTATTTATGAAGTTATTAAGACTAAATACTACAAGTATTGTAATTTGTCCGGAGATAGACAGTTATGCCACCATCTCCATTTAAAGTAAATTTTCATATAAATAAATATTAATTATACAGACCATTATGGTATATAATGGATATTTGAAAAGTGTCATTATAAAAAATTCTTATATTTCAGCATATAAAAAAATTTTAATAAAGACCCCATACAGTAAAAATGGTTAAATTTTACCTACTTGCACCATCATGGCAGCAGTCGCAACTGTTAGTGCTCCCGACTGACTCCTCGTTCAAGCCTACCGTGAATCAATAACTAGTGATGTTATACACTTGGCAGCCTGCTGGCGACTCATCTCTGGGAGGAATCAGGCAGGAGCACAAACAGTCGCAACCATGGCCATGACGGGGCACATAGGTAAAATTTGACTGTAAAAATCATTATTGGCTTTAATAAGCCTGACTAAATATACCACTACCTTTATCTTCATCATTGTTTGCTTATTTATCTGATCTAAGCAGCTGCATTATGCTGGGTAATTCTTTATTTTTTTATCTCGGCATAAGGACTACCATATTATTATCACATTACCTGTCAATTTCTGTCCATCTACTTCCCTCCTTGCCAGTCTAGCTTGAAGTCTCTGTATTGACTCTTACATTTCCAAACAAACCTCAATCACAATGGAAGGAAACTATGGGAAAGGACTGAATAAGTGATGTAATCAAACTCCTGTTTATTTATACTTTCATAAGAAAGTGTGTGCAACTGCTGTTTTCATAGGGACACAGAAGGCTGCTAACTTGAAAAAATGGAATACATAGTTTGTTTCCTTGAACTTAAAAGATATTGATCTAATGTAATAGCAATAGATATTTTTCTATTCAAATATGAAACTGAAGATGTTAGATGTTTTGAGATTGGAACAAAAGTGTTTCTTAGCAGAATTTTTGAGCCCCAAAGTAAGCATTTTTAAACATTATTTTAATACAAATAAAAACTTTTTGTAAATGTAAGCATAGCAACTGTTTGAAATTTTTATTGTAAAAGTTGTAATTAAAAAACAAAAAAAAAATTAAAAAATTTCATTATGGGTAACAGAATAAGATTTATAAAGCTGTGACAATTATATAATATAATCAAGTGAACAAAAACTGATCTTCACTGATATTTCCATTAAAATTCATATAATTATTGCCACAACATCAGCATCACTATTAAAACAGAATTTTAATAAATGCTAGAGCTATTAATAGTAATTACAGAAAAAATATTAGATTATTAATTTACAACTTTGGTAGAAATATTGTAAATTAAAAATAAAATGAAATTGCCCAAATAATTTAAGAAAATACTACTTCCTAATTTTAAAAAATCATTATCATTAAAATTTATCATTATCAATAAAATTAGTTATCATTAAAATTTTCAAAAAAAAAAAAACTTTAGCTTCATTGCTGTCATTAATTGTCCAAAATAGAAAATTTCATCAAAAACTAGCCAAAGATTTTTGAGAATTTTTTGAACAAGAAAGCAATTAGTCAATTTGAATCATTCAAATATAATGATGGTATAAACAACCCAAAGCGTGCTCAGCAGAAAATAATAAACTATAACTAAATCAATCTAATTTACCTGACGATGATCCATTGATTGGATTGAAAACGTTGGTGTTAAGAATAAATCTCTCAGCGAGTGAACAGGTGTTGATTTAGTTATAGTTTATAATGATGGTAAATGAATATAATTGAACATGTTCCTTTGTACATTAAACATATTGTTAGTTGACACGTTCAGTGAAATAATCAGTTTATGATTCATTAACATTGTCATGATGTTATTGTTATTTTCATAAGATATAGTCCAGTCACTATAACTTCATGAATGCTTATGCAAGAAATAGTTTGCAAAAACAGCGATCTTTCTTAATAGTTGTCTCCAAAACTAAATTTATAATAATTAACAAACTTTCACATTTTTATTAGGCCACTATTGTTGCTTCTCCAATCAGATGTGTGATTTAGAGGGATATATTTTGTATTGTACAGTGATAAGGCGGCTACTTCACTACTACATTTCATGCACAAAGTTACAGTGAACAAGCTATAGATACATTTTTTTATTTTAATTTTTATGAAAATAATGGAAATAGTGATTTTATGATCAAACCTCACAAAAAATAAATTTTATAATCTCTTTGGTGATACAAGGGTCATTCTAAAAGAAAAGAACATTTTGATCTGACAAACCGCACAGTTCTCCCGCCACCCTCCATTGCCGCATCATGAACCTGCCCATGTTTTCGCACTAGTCTGACGCTAACAGTGAGCCACAACAGTGATCGTTTACTATTTACAGTGTGACTTTGAAATGTGTGACAAAATTAAAGATCCTGCCAAGTGCGAGGTTCATAGTGTAATATGGTTTTTGATTGCGAAAAAAGTCCGCCCTATTGAAATTTACAGGCAGATAACTGAGGTTTATGGTAATGTGATAAACGAAGCTTCAGTTCGAAACAAATGGTAGGGATTGTTGTCCAGAGGCATTGTGCTTCTTCAGGATAACGCACGTCTGCATGCTGCTACATCGACAAAAAACTTGCTTCAGCAGTTTAAGTGGGAAGTTTTTGAATATCCTTCTTATAGCCTGGACTAGGTTCTGAGTGATTACATCTTTTCCCAAAACTGAAGGACTTTTAGCCGGGAATCATTATGGAAGTGACAACGAACTGAAAGAAGCCGTTAATGACTGGTTAAAGAACTTGGTGGTAATTGAGTGTGCAGAAGGCACAGAAAAGCTGATGACACGCTATAACAAATGTTTAAATTTGTATGGCAACTATGTAGAAATATAGCTAAGGTATCATATATGTTGTAAAATAAGTTTTGTTTCATTATGTTAAATAAAAATATCTAGAGAAACAAACATTCTTTACTTTTAGAATGACCCTCGTACATTAGTCTGTGTGCAGAAATTCTATTACAACAAATTAGAAATGGCTTTTCAATGAAAACTAATTTATATCTTTAAAAATGTTGTTATAAATTTTCTGACCTTTTGAAGCAGCATTTCCTCCCTTCCAACCACCAGCAACACATATCACTGCATCAACTTTTTCTCCATTCAGCATCTTTTCTACTCCAGATGCAACTTCATTTTCTTGGTCTGTCCAATTATTAGAAGGTTTTACAACCACATTTTCATTTGCTTCATCATTAGCTGCCAGATCTATAGAACCTACCCACTGAAATAATAAATATAATTTACTCTTAATTTATCATTTATTTTAAAAAATAATAGTAATCAGAAATTTTTTTAACTTTATATACAAAAGCAAAATACATCTAAATGAATAAAAATATTTATACTAGTATTTCTATTCTTATACCAAACAGTCACAAGGAACTGGATTCTCAAACTGAAAAGTAAATTATAAACCAAGTATTTTAGTCTTAGTTCTACCTGTGCACTTGCACATCATTGGGTAACAAGTTCTCTCCAATGGCATCACCAAGGTATGTGAACTGCATCAGGTGATACTATCAGAGGGAGTGAGTGACACCATAAAAGTTTTGTACAATGATTCAGCAAAAATTATTATTATTTTGTAAAAATATCCCTGTAGTTAGTTATAATAATAAACATTTTTCTTAAGATAGCCTTGGTAAAGGTTTCTCCAATGCTTAGGGCACATTAACCATTTGGTTACCCAAAATGTAAGGAATTTAATTTTTCTGCTGTCTAAAATTTACATAACTTTATAGAACATTATAAGCTCAAATCAATTTTTAAAAACTTTTTAAAAAATATACATACTTAATCTGTAGCTATATAGACATTAACCATACAGAGATTATTTTTCAAGCAATCCACAAAACCACTTATATTTCAAACCAAGGCTTTTCACATATTTTTATCCCGTTTGTCTTACAAAATATTTCACAATATCTTATTTACACATTTTAACAATTATTCAGGCATGTTACCAGCTAGATTTTAATTGTACACAAGTATTACAGTTTATTCTCTTTATTCATTATCTTTAATCTTAACAATTTCTAAAAGCTCATATAATTTGTTTTATTTGATTGCATTCCATTTTTAATACTTTTAATGAATCTTTCACAATTTCACAGTTATAGTTTATACAATGTTTAGCCACAGCTGAATTCTCATAAATTATATTTTATCATGTTAATATGCTCCTTAAATCTTATTTTCAATTTTCTTTTTGATTCTCCTATGTAAAAATGGTTACAGATGTAAGAAAATTTATATACAGTGGTGCCTCGTATAACGTATGCCTCGAATAACGGACACTGCGAATAACGGACTTTCTGTTTGGCCGTTAGTGACTAGAGCAACGGACTGGCTGCAGACAACGGACTTTCCGTTTGGCAGTTACGTGAGGCGACCAATGGACTTTCTACGAACCAGTGCGAATGATGTTTCCACTCTTTTGCCGTTGCCAATGACAATCTGCTATTTGTAGGATATATTAGTATTATTAGAATATATTATCAGTATATATGAAGTACAGAACGTTAAGATTAGGCTTGCTCCGTTGTTTATTAGGTACATCAACACAGTGCAGGGTATTTACATTTATTCAAGTGTTGTGCAAATCATAACTTCTAAAAAAACAGAAAAGTGATTTCAATTGAAACAATGCAAGAAATCATCAGAAAAAGTGAAAGTTGACAAAAACTTCTTTGTCGAATGGGGAGAGGTTCAGGAGTTTACCAACACTCATTATCCAAATAGAGCTGAGGCCAACAGTATCAATGACTTCTACAATGGCACCCTTGCCCGTCATTTCCGACAGGTATTGAAAAAGAGAGAGAAACAGACCACTTTGGACATGTTTTTCAAGAAGCCAGCAGGGAAAAAACAAAGAATGGAACAAGAGGATTTGACCCTGCAAGCTCCGGTAGCCTCTCCTGAATTTGAATACGTTTATAAAACAATAAAAAAAAGACTCACTGCAATGTGTAAAACGTCTGTATCTGTATGAATGTGTGAATAAAATGTTCCTCCACTTCCTCCTCACATCTGACTACCCGACATAATTTGTGACTGCTCCATTTTTATTTTTTTTATGCTACAGTACGGTTATTTTATGCTCGGAACGAATTATATGTTTTAACATGTATTTCTATGGGAAAATGTGTTTCGTATAACGGACTATTCACTTAACGGACGTGCACCTGGAACGGATTAAGTACGTTATACGAGGCATCACTGTACTATATTACTTTTTTTCTGCTACACTGTTATTTTTATTATTAGATATTTGGTTTTTTATTGTGCTATTATAATCCTCTCAGCAAACTTGTCTGACCCCTTCTCGTATAAAATCGCCGCTTTCTGTGCCCTAACCAGACAGGCATACACTCATCACACCTATAGGCATGCCGCTACAACATATCGAAGATATAGTGGAAGAACATGGCTACAGAAGAAACCTGGTATTTAGCCTCGTATGTAGCAAATTGGTTGGTGTAGGCCTGTGCCTACACCAACCAATTTGCAGCACACAATGGACCCAACACCCAGTCTGCTTCTAACAGGAATGAACAACATATCACAGGCTCCAGATGCACCATAGTACAGTTCAATCAACATTTGAAATCCTTATACAAAGAGAATGCAGGCCAGAGTGGCACAGAAATTGAATACAAGAGATCTGGTACAATATATAAGTTGCTACACAACACAAAAGATAAAATGGATCAAACCAGATCCCATGAGTGTACTCTATACCTCTAAGAGATGAGATGACAGATTCCAAAGGTTATTGGTAATTTGGTTATTGGCTCAACCAAATGATCAATACATAAAAGGGTACGTGAACATCAATACAACCAGGCATACGACCACCTTGTCCACGTATACTATCCACCTGGAAGTACATGCAAACCTCCAGAACAGCATTTGACCAGCGTTGGCATAATTAAAACAATAACACCAACTATACCAGAAAACTGGAACTGTAAATGTAAATAAGAAATTTCACCTCAATGCAAAATTTCCAGAAAAGAAATTCAATATTCTAACATTTTCAGCCACTATTTCATCAGCCCTCATCAGGAACTGTAGAATGGAAAAATTGTTCTATGAATAGAATGCCTTTGTGTTCTAATTTTAAAAGTTTCAAATACGTTCAAATAAAGGCTGAGACATATGTTATATGACATATGAGTCTAGATAGTATTTCCATGCATTTGGTACATGAATGGCATCCATGTTGATGCAGGCCCCATTCATGTCCACCCTGTAGGTCTCTACAGCTTCTAATGTTATAATGTTTTGCAGGTCAAAGACCCTGTGTATTAGGGTAGCTTGGTCCCAACAGGGGAAAATCCCCGGAACGTTGGCATAACGTGTCAGAGCTGTATTAATGTTTCCTTTTTGTACATCATATTTGTGATCATTTAACCTGGCCTGCAGCAATCTGTACGTGGATCTTATATATGTTACTATTCTGTGGAATCTATCGTCATGTAGTGGGATGTGGTATACTCCTGGTGCTTTAGTGTCCTCAGTGCCATCCTTTGCTTTAGACAGAAAGAGGAAAATGTTGGATTTTCTTTTGTACATTATATGTATGGAAATTTTGAATTGAGGTGTAATTTCTTATTTACATGTACAATTCCAGTTTTCTGGTACAGTTGGTGTTTATTGTTTTAACTTCCAGAATGCCAAGTTAATCAGGCAGGCCTTTCAAGCAGATCATATTCGTAGTCTGGAGACATTGGAATTATATATAAAGTCAGCCTAACTGGAAATTGTATTAACTTTAAGGACTGCAATATGGTGGTACATGCATGGAAGTACATGTATGAAAGAGATGAGCAAAGTTAACCCATTATAATTTCATTTTATACAATATATACGACTTAAAAAATTGATATAAATCACATAATTGCATTTTTACAGTTTTAGTCAAACAACTGTATAAATTTGCCTCATATGATGAGATATTCAAAATTTTAAAAAAGTGATTTTCGAACATCATCATTCTGACATTCGACTTTGGAAATTCGGTTTCATTAAAAATCTTGAGGCAGGTCTTGGTGAAGGCAGAAAATGTTAGCGTTTTCTTTGAAGTGCTGTTACTAGATAAAAGGTTTCTTTGTATTTACTTTACAAGCAGCATTGCTACAACAAAGCATGACCTTTAATGTAATGGGCCCTGAATAATAAACTCTAGAAATTCAAACAAAGGCAGGACATATGGGGGCAGCTACGTAAAAGCAGAGTATAAGTCAATTATTAGCAGTTGTTCTGAAGTTCTGAATAGCAAGTTTTGCACTCAGGTAATTTATTACATAATTCATTAGGTAATGCAAATTCTTTACCAATTAATTTACCAACAAATAAATTTTGTTGTATAACAAATCTTTGAACCATTCCACCATAGTTCTAGTGAAGACAATTGGTCTGGAAATACTCCATGAGTAATCAGATCACAGTAGAAATGTGATGCCATCATGCAATATGAGTGTCATTTTGAATTTTAGAAATCCTGTTTACAACAAAGATCTTCAGATTTATTAAAGATAAATATAATCAACTAAAAAACAATGGTAGAATCAGACCATAAGTATACTTCATTCAATTTACTTAGCTTTAATAATGACAAAACTTTCTTCAATAAACAAGAAAGTAATAATTCACTATACAGTACTAATTTAGGTACAAATTGTTCTTTAATGGAAACCAGTCTAGACCTAGATGAAATCAAAGAGATGACAACTGAATCAAATATGGATTGGATTATTATTGTTTAATGGCAAGAAGGCCTCATGGGTCATGCTGCACTAACTATTTGGTTAAGAATTACAATACATAAAATATAAATTGCTTTTAAAGGGAGAAGCAAATATAAAATATAAAATAGTAATATGCTATACACATTAAAATGATAACAACAAAAAGCCTTAAAACAACAGTAAAATAAATGAACAAACATGACACAGACCTTTAATTACCAGTAACAAATTAGCAAAAACTCAATGTTTTCAGCCTTCACCAAGGCCTGCATCAGATTTTTTAACAAATTCCAGATTGGAATGTTAAAACAATACTATTCAAAAAAACAATTTTAAATTTTGAATAACCCGTAACATAAACTATTGGCTCAACTAAACAATCAATACAAAAAAAGGGTATGTGAGCATCAATACGACATTTAAAACAACAAGCATACCACTGCGTTGTCTGTATGCCACTGACCCAGAAGTGCATGCAAACCAAGTTAATTAGGCAAGCATTATCAAACAGACTATATTCGTAGCCTGGAGGCTTTGGAAATACATAAAGCCAGCCTGACTGGCAAGTGTATTAATTTTAAAGACTGCAATACAATATCCCATATGTGGAGGTACTTTATGAAAAATTTGGGCAAAGTTAGCCCATATTAATTCACTCTATACATCTAAAAATGAATATGTGTGACAGGGTCATACAATTATTCTAATCGTTCTGTGAGGACCCAAACAGGGGTCGATTGAGAGGTCCGAACGAGGGGTGTCGATCGAAAATAAAGAGCGCCTTTTCAGATGCTAAGGAAACGGATTAGGTGTCTCGATTGAACAATGCAATTGTTTTTTTCCGTAAATTTGTTAAACAATAGAAACGGATAAATTCGAGGAAAACGCGACGAGAGAGAGAAATCATATTCAGTCGCAACGTTGACCTCTCCTGCGCCCTTCATTAGGTTTCGAATTGTCACCAGGTGACTATGAGAGACTAATGGAGAGGCGACGACGGTTAAGAAATCTATAAAACCGTGCGACTCAAGGGACAAAGGTTCTTGGTTCTTGGTGCTCCTCTCCAGGATTTTTGTGATCCTACTTATCAACAGCGACCGATTCATCAACTCCTGTGACTTACTGTCGCTCTCCCGTGACGTCTTGATTTGCACAGATTTGCCTTTCACCAGAGACTTTCGCCGAAGCTGTGCAGCACGCCCCAGGGCCGTCGATCTCAATGTACGACATCGAAGGACCAAACGGAGAAAGTCGGACCGAACGTCAGACCCTTGAAGGAACTTTTAATTTGCTCCCCGAGCTGTGTTATGTTGAAAATTTGAAGAACGTTGTAAGAATCTTTTGTAATATAATAAACGGGTTAAAAATGGTAAACCTGTCTCATAAAGTCATTCTGCGCCCACACGACAGAAGGAACCGCTCGGCTGTCGAAAACCCTCACCCTAATCGGCTGACCTCACAGTTCTACTGTTTGAATTTATGTTACGGGTTATTCAAAACTTAAAATTGTTTTTTTTTTGAATAGTTGATTTTATATATATATATTTATTTATGTGATAAATGATACAAGAAGCTAAAATAAAACTATATCAACAAGTATAACAATGATATAAGAATAACAAAAATTGCATAAAACCAATCAACGAAAAGACGATTAAAAGTCACCCACTATAGCACTCAGCTGGCCAATGCTTTATTCTGGCATGTAGCCAGAGTAAAATGATAGCCAGCTGAAATAAACTTTATGCATAGAAAATGATAGCCAGCTGAGTGCCATAGTGGGTGATTATAGGCCATGGATGTCAGAGTTGTCCTCACTCAACACCATGAGTAACCGTGGATAATTATATCTAAAATTAAATATGTATGGTAGCAAAGGATCAGACAGAGATCCAGATAGCATAACTAGCAATGCATCCACACAATAAGAAGTTGTGGATTTGAGTCCCATTCTAGGCTGATTCTTTTCTTCCAGAATATCCTAAATTGTTTAATAAACATTCATTTAATTATAATTATTAAATTTAATAAGATAGTGCCTAACATCTACCTCTAATACCAAATTAGTTAGAGTTTAATTAATAAATTTGAAAACAAAGTCTGTCCAAAAAGAACCACCATTTATTCACTTTTTGTTCCAGAAAACAAACTTAGCCTGCAAAGGTTGGTCGTCAAAGAAGTTGTATTCTGGAACACAAAGTGAATAAATGGTGGTACAGACTTTGTCTTCAAATTTATTTTTTAATAAACCGCCATCCAATGAAATTTTACAATTAGAATTTAATTATTAATAGTAGTGAGAAAATAGCATGATTCATTAGTGCAATCATTTGACTTTGTAATCAAACAACTTTACTATACCCGATACAATTAAAGCTATTCATCTACCNTGAGCAACGGCGATGTCGAATGGTGCACACTCGGTAAGTAATCCTACAATTTTTTGTTTATAGCATAGTTTATACGGATTATTTCCAAAAAAAAAATATACGTATTTTGGAAATGTTGAGTTGGATTAATCTAGAATCGATTAATTTTATGGAAGAAAACTTTTCAAACAGCCGTAGTCCGTAAAGTGCATACGTGTCGGGCTGTGATTGGCAAGGACTCATACGAAATCGATTCATAAAGGACAGAACGTATCTACCGTCTTATAGGGGGGGGGGGTCGACTGTACATATTTTCCAAAGTCATGTACTGTCAGCATTATTCTCCATTTGATGTTTTGGTTAATTTACCATTTGCTTTGGCATATTCTAAAACTAATGGAGATTATTGGAAAGAGACTGGAAAGTATGGTTTCTTGGTTCTCAAACAATGAAAGAGTCTCTGATTTATTATTAAGTAGTAAATTATTTTATGCTTTTGACAAATGTGTGCAAGATATGAAGAGATGAATATTTGGTTCCTTCAAATGAAATAGACTTGAAAGTACAATGCAAGTATGCAACTTATTGTAATATATATGGATTTACAGAGACGGTACACTTGACACTGAAGTATGCTCCTTTCCAAGTGTACGGTGGTGCCCTATTCTCCTCCAATATCATCAGTGTTGCCACTATAGTCTAGGTTTCATTTGAAGGAATAAAATACTTTTATCCTTGTGAATGGAAGTTGAATCCAAAAGTGATTTATTATTGAAATCCATTTAGAAAAACTAAGTTTTAATTGTAAGGATTAATTTAAATTATTTTATATGAAAAAAGACATGATGGTACAGTTCTCATCAGACCAATTTTAATCCAAGATTGATTACTTAGAAGACAATACTTAAAAATATTTATTAGTAATTAAAATAATTTTCTCTTCGATCATTTATATTTAAAAATATACATCTTTAATACAATATGGAACCTATAATATGTTTTTTTTATTAAATTTCATCAGATAAAAAAGAGGTTATGGATTTTTTGAAGGTTTATTTAGTCACTCAATTCAGAAAATATGTCAGTCATAATGTTTTAAATCTCATTTCTAATGTCAGATTTAAAAGATAATGTTAATGGAAGATAAAAGACTTCAAATATTAAATGAATAGCCAACTATTTATGAAGTTATTAAGACTAAATACTACAAGTATTGTAATTTGTCCGGAGATAGATAAATGCCGTTAACAGGTTCGATTTTTGACTGTAAGTGTAGTATACTTCTGGTGTCAGTAAAGGGTTGAACAGTATATTATTTTGTGTTATATATTTTTTAGAAAATGAAAAATAAAATAAAATAATTTTTATGACTGAGAAAATTAAGTTTGATAAAAATGAAAGATAACAATGCTTCAGATTTATACAAGCTTGAATTGGTACTGAATTCATATTTGGGGACTTGCAGTTTAGGTAAAAAGCTCAAATTTGAGGCTGTTCTACAGACCTACAGTGTTTATGTCCTGTCAATTTACTTCTAACTCATAATCTATCATAAAATCTTTAAGAATTACATTATAAAAAGTCCCACTAACTTTATAATACTAATTGTAACAACTGCACTTGCAGTACAAGTGCTAATTTTTACTACAAATTTTAAGATGAAATTATTATTATTGGATTTCACTACAAACAATTATTACATTACTATTGATTATTATTATGTTTAGGCATATGATTAGTCTGGTTTTCAGTTATATTACTAGTATTGAATTAATAGAACTAATGTATACCCAAACTTGCAAATGAAGAATGACACCACTGGCTAGATATAACACCAGACGGCTTTCTATACTTGTGTTATTTTTAATCATGGAGACATTTGGTTTTTACACTAATAAGAAAATGTATAAATGAAGATAGGTAGTACAGTAGACCCCCCTATAATACGGGTTCCTATAATTACGATTCCTATAAGACAGCGAAAAAATTGCGACGGTATCCGTAAAAAACAGTAAAAAAAACTCCTATAATTACATAAAACGCCATCGGGCAGCCGAACTATTTTCTGCCGTCAAGCGCCACGCTATGGAGAGATTACTATCGTCTGTACAGTATTATATATAAATTAGTTACTGTATATATAATTATATATTAACTTAATTTATTGTAACTTTATTATAATTATATATATATTTTCCGCCGTCTAGCGCCACACTACGGAGAGTTTAGGCGAACTATCGTCTGTACAGTATGTAAATTAGCTACCGTAAGTCTAATACAGTACTGTAATTTTATACATTTCGTGTGAAAGAAACATTCCTTATTCAACGGCGATTAAAATCTATATATATAAAAATGAATGTATGGTTGTCTGTCTGTGTGTGTGTGTGTCATTCATGCATTACCACACCGTTTATCCGGTTGGCGTGAAACTTTGGGAAGTTGTTTAATATACTCCAGCGAAGGTTTGTGGCATAGTACGATTGCCATGAAGCTTTGAAAAGTTTTTTAATTTTTGAATACACTC
>NW_019384656.1:538183-548954 GCF_000671375.1 Centruroides sculpturatus | reverse complement strand
CTGTTATTGTCAACAAAAGTATAAAAATATTAGACTTGGAATAGTAGAAATTAAATTAAAATAAATAAATAATAAGAAATAAATGAATGAGTAAATAAATAAATACATTATAAGTATTTATGAATTAAAAAAAAAAAAATTATACGCGGGAATCGAACCCGAGAACTCAAGTTTATGAATCAGACTCGTTACCACTCTGCCACAGGACGCTTGAATAAAAGTACGTATAATTTATATATAAAGTGCTAACAAAACTTTAAGTTCGATTTTCTCGATTACATTTGAGTATTGCACTTTAGTATTTTACAGGTTGTACACTCACATCGTGTACTACCTCTACACCAAAGATCATCAAAATCCGTTACCCCAAAGCCATAGGCTCTCCTTGTAAGTATATTTCTTGTTTGGATTGGCCTTCAAATAGCCCTGATTTTAATCCAATTGAAAACCTATGGTGTATTTTAAAGAAAAATGTCAGAAAAACCACCCCCTTGTACTAAAGAGGAACTGAAAGATGCAATTCCATGATCCTAGATAAATATGTCCTGAAATGTGCCAACATTTAGTTCAACAAATGCCACAGAAATCAAGGCTATTTTGAAAACAAAAGGAGGTTCAACCTATTTTAGACAAATTAATCTAATAATTATGTCTTTACCTTAGGCTAGTCTAATAATTTTATCTTTTATTTGTTTTTGCTTTTTTATTATTTTTGTAATGACACATGCAACAAGCACTGCATTAAAATATCAAATAAATTTCTGTAGACATTAGTGAAATATTACAAGTTATATTCATTTCTACTTGTTTTCACTTAGTATATTCAGACTTAACAAGTTGTGTGTTACATTTTAATTGGAGTAATTTAATACTTTTTCTTGGAGTTGTACATTTTTCTAAATTGCATAAAGGATAATAAATTAAATCAATTAAAAAATCCTATAGGTTTTAGACCATTAAGTGTTTTAATTCTAATATTAATTTTTGGAGTTCTGTAAGATGATTGTATCAAATACAGTCAAACCTGTTTATCTCAAAACTTATTTTTTATCCTGCATTTGTAGCCTTAATCCAATATATTTTCCATATTTATCTTGAATAATTTTCTCGATACGCTTGCTACTTCAACGATTAATCTTATTTCATTCACATTTTCTTTTGATAATTTTGCTTCAGCTCTCCTTTACAATCATGCTGATTTTTCTTTATAATGATGTGGTTCCATCACATTAACAGATTCATTTTGAAGAGTCTGAAATATTGGTGTAGGCTCTGTCACAAATTGTACCTTTTACTGAAGAGAAATTGACAAGAATTCCAATCTGAAATGCATTTTAAAATATCTGAGAATTAAATAATCTTCTGAATAATTTTTGAACTCAAGTGAATATTGGATTCAAAGGACATAACATTTCAGTTTATTCGTCCGAAAAACCCCTTTTAAGTCGTTAATTTTTCTTTTTTTAAAACCTAAAACTGTCAAGTGCAAGAAAATTAATAAAATGAAGAAATCAGAATTTTGAGCATTGTCATCAATTTTATAATAAGACACTGCTACATAGAGAAAATATCTCACAGTTATAATTTTAATAATCATCAGTTTAAGACATATTTTGCATAAATAACTTTTAAAGAAATGTTTTTTATAACAGGCTTATCTACTTAAAAATTAACAACAACACTTGATAAAATTAATTATAACAAATGTTTCCTGTGTTTACAGGAAATTTCTCACTCTTATCAAGTTATTTATAATTAGAGTAATAAAGAATATTCATTGAATAAAATTTAATAACTCCCAAAATTTATAAAAAAAGTAATGGTGCAATAGATAAATTTGTTGCCAACAGCTGAATTTATTTAGAGTTTGTAGTTAATAATCGTAAAAAGTTCATAAAAATATTTAAATTTGATTGCAAAATGAATGAAAACTTTGAATGAACAGATATAACTCAGATAAAAAAGCACACCTTTAACAATCCAGCAAATAAAATTTAATAAAATAATGCACAAGTTGCAACAATGAATCAAGAAGCATAAATATACAATTGATAAGAAAACTTTCAATTCAAAACTTCAATTTGATTGATTATTTCAATTCAAAACTTTCTTCTGAAAGCAGTTAACAGATGATCAGCAATTAATAAAGAATAGATGACTATTGTTAAAGGAAAAGTATGAAGTACAGGGGCAAGCCACTACTAATAATTTGAGGTGGAGAGCATATATTTTAAATTAAATAAATCAAAAATATAATTAAAAATTACAGCCTGGCATTGTGATGATGTCACAATAAATAATTGCTCGTTTAGCTGTAAGATTCANCTTAATCTCGAGAACAAAGTTAGATAGATGAAATCCAAGAAAAGATATGTAAACCCTAGGGGAAGGAGGTTCTGATTAACTATATATGAACTTCCAATGCAAACTGCATGTCATGTTATTTCAACTCAAAAGTTTTCCTCTAAATGTTATTAGATAGATGACCAGCACAACTCTATTGTTAAAGGAAAAGTATGATTTACAGGGGCAAGACACTACTGAGATGGAGAGCATATATTTTAAATTAAATAAATCAAAAATATAATTAAAAATTACAGCCTGGCATTGTGATGATGTCACAATAAATAATTGCTCGTTTAGCTGTAAGATTCAATTTTTGAATTTTGTTCTCAGGCTTCTTAAAAACAATAGTATCATCTCTACAGAACAGTTTATACAGTAATGGGCATTACCCATATAGCAACACAACCAATTATATATCAGTATTTAAGTAACCATTAATGATAATAGATTTTACTCAAAAAATATTTTAGCATATATTTGATCATGAGTGAAAATAATGGAAATGATCAAGTTTGTGATTTCCCACTTATAAAGTTATAATGATACATAAAGAAAAATTTGTTAATCGTGTTACTCTTGAAGAATATAGCACAAAGTACAAAGAAAAGTAAAATATTAGCAGAAATGAAAAAGAAAATATATAATAGCTATAATTCTTATGGATGGTAAAGTTCACTGTATTAGACCACTTTATTACTAATTTAAAATCACAACTGTGAAAATGATAAGTAGAAGAAAGATTCTTTTAGGCTGCCTTAAGAAAAATAGAACAAATACTGCTACCTATTGCTGTAATAACAAGGTGAGGCACTGTACATGACTAAAATCTGCACATAATCATTTGTAAAACTCAAAGCCCACCAAACACAAAGGAAGATTTTTTCAGCAATCATTCAAATCATTTATAAAAATTATATTTCCAAACTGCCTTCCTGTTGAGAAGGTGTAATTGAATGTGAAAGGGAATATTTTGATGAATAAAATTTTTATTCATCAAAATATTCACTTTTGATGAATAAAATTTTTATTCATAAAAAAAAAAGAGACATTATTTATTTAACTTGCATTAAACAAATCTATTCCTTTAAAACAGGAATGGATTTGTTTAATGTAAGAAGAAAAAGCATCTGCTGTTTGTCACATTTCTGAATTGTTAAAAAGAAAAAAATTTGAAATGCAATTAAAAGCTTTTGGAGATATCTCCAGACATTTGCAAGATTAAAGCATTATTTGCCAGAATCTCAAAACTCTGCAGACATTACTTGAAATAAAGAATTTGCCCAGACAAAAACTAGCTACTTGTATGAACAAACAACATTCTTCTGTTACTTTCTAGACGGTTCAGCAATTTGATCCAGTTTGTTTCAGCAAATTTGATTCCTCCAGAGCTCCAGTTTTTTCAGAAGAAAATGTGTCAACAAATAAAATTGCTTGCCATCAAAGTTTACTTTTAGATTCAGCAAAATAATCACAGAATCCAGTGAAGTTTTGAAAAAACCACACAAAGGACATGCCAATATTTTGCAAGTTTGCTTTGTCCTTTTTATGAAGTTCAGCTGAAATGTAACAAGATTTTTCTACCATTAATAGAATCTTAACACTAAAACAAGACTGTTTGAAAGAAGAAATTTAGATATTCATTTGAGATTGTCTTTTAATAAAAACTATTAAATTCAAACAAAAAATGAATAAAATGTAGGCATTAAAAGCATATTTTTTCCTTTAAAAATAAAGCATTCTTGACAAACCTTACTAATAGTAATTTATAATTCTAATACTTGGATTATTTCAATCTATTTCAACAATATGTAAATGTCCTACTGGTGAAATATGCAAATACAGTAGACCCCCTATAACGTGGGTTCATATAATGCGGATTTGTATATCGCAGCGAAAAAATTGCGACCATATTCGTATAAAGACTCTAAAAGAGACTCATAAAATGCGGTAAAATGTCATCGCCGACTCGTGTCGCAACAGGATTGGTCGAATCTGGACCAATAATGGACGAGCAGCTGAACTACTTACACGCTACAAAGAATTTAGGCGGGTAAGTTGAGTTTACTATCGTCTGTACAGTATATAGGCCGAAATTAGGTACTGTAAGTCTAATACAGTACTTTAATTTTATACATTTCTTGTGAAAAAAACATTTCTTATTCAATGGCCATAAAATTTATTTCTATTAATGATGTCTCCAAAGTTAAGTTATTTTTCTGCCAAAAATTCGTTGATCAGAAAATGCGGCTGCCGTTTGGTGCGCTGCTCCGCAACGAAAACAAGCTTAAGCAATGGCATTATCGAACGGGGCACACTTGGTAAGTAATCCTACAATTTTTTGTTTATAGCATAGTTTATATGGATTATTCCCAAAAAATTATACGTGTTTTGGAAATGTTGAGTCAAATTAGTCTGGAATCGATTAATTTTATGGAAGAAAACCTTTCAAACAGCCGCAGTCCGTAAACTGCACACGTGCCGGGCTGTGATTGGCTCATGTATTTAAGAATTCCTACAATGCAAAATTCTTATAACGTGGAATGTATCTACCGCGTTATAGGGGGGTCGACTGTACACATTTGCAGCATTATGTTTTACTTACCCAGCTGCTACAGAATCTAACATATAAAGGGTGTGGTGATAAGTCAAAAGTTTGATCTCCAGTTTTTGCATTTCTTGACATTTTAGCACTAAAAAAACTGCCAATTATCAGATTATAATTGTCTATGTAATCAATTATATACTATTAATTTGTCTAGAGATAGACAGTTATGCTGCCATCTCATGCTAGATTTAATAAATTATTATAAATTAAATATTAAATTTAATATAAATCTACCGTCATATAATCTGGAAGTTTGTTTTGGTTTGTTTTTCTTCTGGAGTGTTAAAATGTCAAGAAATTAAAAAAAAAAAAAAAAAAATTGGGGTCAAAATTTGACCAATCACCATACTTTCCCAGCACTCACAGGAGATTAAGGGTAATAATCTCCTGTGAGTGCTGGGAAAGTTGAGCAAGATTCCTTACAAGCTTTTTTAGACAATTACAGCAACAAATAATTACACAAGGCTTCAAGTGAAGAGCTGATATAATTTCAAATGTTTCAAAAATATTACTATATTGAATTCACTTTCAAATTTTAGTGTGTACATCAAAATTCTAATTATATTTAATAATACCATTTTCAGAAATTTTTCTTTAGAAATATTCTTACAAACTATGATATAGACCAGTGTTTTTCAACCTTCTTGAATAAGTGACCCCTTTACAAGTTAAAAAGTCCTTTTTTAACTTGTAAAGGGCCATATTAAAACTATGTCAGTGATTTTAAAAACTACGTATTTAAGTTTCTTTCTGTCGAGACCTAAATATTGATAAAAAAACCAATTGTACTGTAAAATAAACAGACACAGCCTTTTCACTGAGATTGTAGTTTTTTTTTATTGTAGTGTAGGACCTATAAACACTTGTCTCTTTCTTTTACCCACAACCCCCGTATAAGACTTTGCGACCCCCCTGGGGGTCACGACCCACAGGTTGAAAAACACTGATATAGACTATAAATGTTTACTCTTTAACATTCACTTAAAATATAAATTTTGTTGGAATTTATATTTTATCAATTATTTATTCCTTTTTGTATTTTACATTTCAAAATGCAAGGGAAAAAAACCTTATGATGTATAACAGAATGGACATTTCTTTTCATTTTGATAAGTCACTCTTTGTTAAGCAGAAATTGATAAAGTGAAGTATTTTTGCATTCTGGCTTATTAAAATGCTTAGAACAACCATATGCAATGCAAAATTTTAGCATTTTCAACATCATGAATTCTTTCTCAGCACAATGAACAAGAACAAGCATAGATAGTTAATGCAAAACATTTACCTGCCAACTCATGACTTTTACCTAGGAGTCCATTTGCAGTGAACAATGTCCATTGCCATCTTCTTCTGGTCTTTCAAAATGAATAAACTCTAGATCCTAATTTTTTATCTGTAAAACCTCATCCTTACTTTCTTATTAAAAATATAGTTTGTATGTGGTGGCAATTGGTGGAAGCCTATCATGATATAAGTAGAGTTGAAAGTTTCTGATTGAAAGAGTTTTTACAATGTCATTATGTATGAATAATAAACAACCTTTCTTTCAGGGTTGCTCAAACTGAAGTGTACATGTTCCTTGTTCTAGTATACTGCTCTTGCTTTTAACATGTTTGGAAAATAAAGGATTGTGAAGGAGATCTTGGAGCAAAGAAATTTTTCTCTCATCACTGACACCCCAACTACTAGACAGACTATGCTGGTATCACCAGAAGTTCTGGTCACAAATGCACCACTGCTTCAGCCAATCCTATTACAATGAACTGCAAGTGTCCAACCAATCACAAAGCATTTCCTTTTCCCACCAAAGAAGAGCTTAAGTTAGTAGCCAGCAGGGCCCGCTCTAGAGGTGGGCAACCCGGACGTTTGTCTCAGGCGGCATTTTGACTGTAAGTGTGAGAAAAATATTGATGTGTTAAATACTCAATTAATAGAAAATTTCACGTATCGATTTTTTTGTTCTCTAAAAATTTACAGTGCATATCATATTTATACTGTTTATGTCTAAAAGCTAAATATATTTACACTATTATTGAAAAATTAATGCAGAATTTGTAAGGACGATGCTTGAACTTGTTTGAACATGCATATACTTCTCTGAACAGAATAGCATTAGAGCACGAGCAGTGCGCTGCTTCAGCTTGTGTTTGAACATGCATAGACTCGCTTATACTTACCTCTAATTACAGTAGGTGATCGGTTAACGAACATAATCCATTCCAAGACTTTGTTCGCTATCCAAATTGTTCGTTAACCGATTACTAATTTACTATAGGTTTTAATGGGAATTTAATTCATTCATTCTGGAGATCCCCAAAAATGAAAAAATATATATACTTTCTTACTACGTTTATTTATATATAATAATAAAAATACATACATACACAGTCTTGCATTTTTATTAGTCATGTTTTTTCTGTTTGTGGGGGGGGTTGAAGAATCTGTCTAATGTCGATTGCTTTTCTCTCTTCTTCAGGGTTTTTCAGAAGTAATTAATAGCATTGTAATTGTAGAGATCCACAAGCCTATTAACCTTTAAGGCCATTCTAAGACCGTTGTTTTGACATCCTCCCACTTCTTCAAAAGATGTCTAGTAGCAGATATCGACATTAATCCTCTTTTTTAGAAAATAATATATCTTGCAGCATAGTTTCTTGGCGTTCTTCTGCCATCAGATCAGTTTCCATTATGAATTCTTCGATGTTCTTTATTTCTCAGATGTGAATTTTGTTACGTCTTAAGCTGCTTGAGTCTTCTTGATAATACTGTATCTTTCTTAGATGAGATTGAACTGCAGCCTAATGTAAACCTGTTCAAGCCATACTGACCAGCAACATCAGACATCTTCTGTCCACTTTATATGTTTGCTATTATACTCTTATCTTTCGAAAAGAAAAACAGATGAGACTTAACGAGTGCCTACCCGACAGTCTCGTGAATACATGAAAGAATTGTTTTGTCAGAAATATAAAAGGCTGGAATTACAAGGGAGAGTTTCAAAGTTTGGAGGAATACTATCCGATCGGTATATACCGGCTTGAGCGTCGATGTCTCCCACACACTGAAAAGTTTCGAATTGTTGCCTGAAGACAAGGGAAGACCAATCGGTATTCATTTTATGTCACTTCTTCTGTGTTTGTTCTGTGGAGTGTTCGTTATCCGATCATGTGTTCGCTGTCCGAACATAAAAATCTTTCGCGAAAGTGTTTGTTATCCAATCACCCACTGTATAAAAGAGCAGTTTCATTACACAACAGCATTATTCTTGCTATTACGTCGGTAGTGATAACAAGTGGAAGTTCATAAAATTTACTTAAGTGTGATTTCTTAATTTTTAAAGGTAAGTAGGGGAAAGTGGTGCAAGATGGGGCCATGAGGTAAGACGGGGACATCTGTTTATTCGTGGTTAACGTGTTTTCATCTAGCTGTTATATGGGGAACTAAATTTCAAACACAAAAGGGATCATGAGACGAGAGAACATCCGAATTGCTTTCCGTTTGGAAGTAAGACAGTTTTCCATGTTTCAGCAATACTTCATCTAATTTTATGCCTGCTACAAAGTTTCTACAAAGTAAGTATCATTGTGAACTTTTACATGACCATTTAGATGAAGATATTATGGTATTCGAAGTAACCTTTAAGACTGTAATTGTTTAGTTTTGAAATAAAATTGACCTGTGTTTGCAGTCAGTATGAAAAGTGCATGTTGGCGCAAGATGGGGTACCACATCTTGCTCCAGATTGTCCATGAATATGGCCAACGAATCCAGAAGTATTTTTGAAGGCAGACTTTATTGCTGCAGAGACAACAAACAGGCCCCGTCAGCAGCAGGACACCCAGGAGCAGCAGGTTGCTGGTTTTGGGACAACCAAAACCATGAAGGCAGAGGTATGCCTAATCTGGGTGCAGAAACTGTCACTAATTACACCACTTTCAGTTTTTACTCAAGTCTCTCCCATAGAAATATACAGTCGATCCCCCTATAAGATCATTGATTTTTCCGTTTTATCTGAATTACATGTTGTACGAGTCACTTAGATTTTACAAATACGTGTGCCGGGCTGTGAACGGCTCACATATTTGTAAAATCTAAGTGACTCGTACAACATGTAATTCAGATAAAACGGAAAAATCAATGATCTTATAGGGGGGTCGACTGTAAATTTCTATGGGAGAGACTTGAGTAAAAACTGAAAGTGGTGTAATTAGTGACAGTTTCTGCACCCAGATTAGGCATACCTCTGCCTTCATGGTTTTGGTTGTCCCAAAACCAGCAACCTGCTGCTCCTGGGTGTCCTGCTGCTGACGGGGCCTGTTTGTTGTCTCTGCAGCAATAAAGTCTGCCTTCAAAAATACTTCTGGATTCGTTGGCCATATTCATGGACAATCTGGAGCAAGATGTGGTACCCCATCTTGCGCCAACATGCACTTTTCATACTGACTGCAAACACAGGTCAATTTTATTTCAAAACTAAACAATTACAGTCTTAAAGGTTACTTCGAATACCATAATATCTTCATCTAAATGGTCATGTAAAAGTTCACAATGATACTTACTTTGTAGAAACTTTGTAGCAGGCATAAAATTAGATGAAGTATTGCTGAAACATGGAAAACTGTCTTACTTCCAAACGGAAAGCAATTCGGATGTTCTCTCGTCTCATGATCCCTTTTGTGTTTGAAATTTAGTTCCCCATATAACAGCTAGATGAAAACACGTTAACCACGAATAAACAGATGTCCCCGTCTTACCTCATGGCCCCATCTTGCACCACTTTCCCCTACTTACCTTTAAAAATTAAGAAATCACACTTAAGTAAATTTTATGAACTTCCACTTGTTATCACTACCGACGTAATAGCAAGAATAATGCTGTTGTGTAATGAAACTGCTCTTTTATACAGTGGGTGATTGGATAACAAACACTTTCGCGAAAGATTTTTATGTTCGGACAGCGAACACATGATCGGATAACGAACACTCCACAGAACAAACACAGAAGAAGTGACATAAAATGAATACCGATTGGTCTTCCCTTGTCTTCAGGCAACAATTCGAAACTTTTCAGTGTGTGGGAGACATCGACGCTCAAGCCGGTATATACCGATCGGATAGTATTCCTCCAAACTTTGAAACTCTCCCTTGTAATTCCAGCCTTTTATATTTCTGACAAAACAATTCTTTCATGTATTCACGAGACTGTCGGGTAGGCACTCGTTAAGTCTCATCTGTTTTTCTTTTCGAAAGATAAGAGTATAATAGCAAACATATAAAGTGGACAGAAGATGTCTGATGTTGCTGGTCAGTATGGCTTGAACAGGTTTACATTAGGCTGCAGTTCAATCTCATCTAAGAAAGATACAGTATTATCAAGAAGACTCAAGCAGCTTAAGACGTAACAAAATTCACATCTGAGAAATAAAGAACATCGAAGAATTCATAATGGAAACTGATCTGATGGCAGAAGAACGCCAAGAAACTATGCTGCAAGATATATTATTTTCTAAAAAAGAGGATTAATATCGATATCTGCTACTAGACATCTTTTGAAGAAGTGGGAGGATGTCAAAACAACGGTCTTAGAATGGCCTTAAAGGTTAATAGGCTTGTGGATCTCTACAATTACAATGCTATTAATTACTTCTGAAAAACCCTGAAGAAGAGAGAAAAGCAATCGACATTAGACAGATTCTTCAACCCCCCCCACAAACAGAAAAAACATGACTAATAAAAATGCAAGACTGTGTATGTATGTATTTTTATTATTATATATAAATAAACGTAGTAAGAAAGTATATATATTTTTTCATTTTTGGGG
>NW_019384656.1:530269-537898 GCF_000671375.1 Centruroides sculpturatus | reverse complement strand
TTATCGTAAATCGATTATCGAATCGAAACAATGAAAGCGTTTTTAAATAAAATAAATATTTAATTTATCCAAAAAGGCTGTTTATTAAATCAATAAAATATTGTATTAAATTTGAATGTATTCTATAGGCATAAATATTTATACTTTTGTTTTATGAAAATAATTATTTGAATCAATAATATAAAACATTTATTAAGTTCATTGCTTCAATAAAACACATTTTATAGTGATGTATTTCAATAATTGAACTGAATAAAATCTCAAAATCAAGGTCAATTTTATAATTAAAATCAATTATAAAATTGTTTTTAATGACTATTTATGACTTGCTGAAATATTTGTTATTACAAAATACATATATAAAAACACTAGACTTTCTTTACGTTCACAGGATACGAAAAATATCATGTGTAAGCCATAAATATTTTTTTTTATGTCCATTGACAGAATATAATTTTGATGTTATGTTAATTATGGTTTTAGATTATTTAGAACAAGGATAAATCTTTATTTTTTTTAAATATTATTTTATATTTTATAAAATCAACAAACCTTACTGAGAAAGCTCATTTATTCAGCTAAACAAACGTTTTCAACCCATTCTATGGGCCATCATCAGGTTAAAGATGTTTGAATCAATGGCTTTTCGAATAACACATTCAAATTTAAATTATATTAGAACATATGCAGTATATTGAAATCAAATTAAGTAAACAAGCATAACGAAATTAATACAATAAGAAAAACAAAATACGGTAATTCCCACAATATGTAAAATTTTTTTATAGTAACTCAGGTTTTTTTGAGTCTGGTGGATGTATCATTGTACAAGTTCTTTCTGATTATATATTTCCATGCCGATGGTAAAATGGTTGCATCCTTATAGCTTAAACATTTTCCCCTTAAGCTAGATCTGTAGATCTCACACTTCTCTGTTGTGAATGCAAGCGTTGGCAAGTGCACATTTGCAATGATTCTGGCCTCTTCCTATTTAACTATGGATCCATCAGTCTGAGCTATTTTTGATAACACTGTTGTATATTGGCTTTTTGCTACGTCGTACTTATGCTCTTTCACCCTTACGTTAAGGTTTCTATTTGTGACTCCTATATATATTCTTTGTCTATTCCCAATTGGTCATTCTTGTACAGTATTGCATACACTCCTGGTTGTTCTTTCTCATTAATTTTTTTTTTGTCATTTCTGAGCAATGTATATAAGGGGGAAGCTCTTTTGTATACAATATTAGTGTTTTTGTAGTTAGCAATTTCTTTCATAACCAGAGATAGACGTTTATTATATGTGAATTTCGTGATGTAGCTGCTTCCATCTGGTTTTTTCTTTTTGTCCTTTCTATGATTGTTGTATGCGGCAATTAGGTGTTCTACAGTTCTTGCTCCAAATCCCAACACTTTCACTACTTCTTTAATTCTATTTAGTTCCTCTATTGTATCTATCATGTTAGAGCAATACTGAAACACTCTTCTGATTAGAGCCCTAAAGACAGAGTTTATATGCAATAGGATCATTAGATATCGATGGTATATGTATCAGGTCATGCATAGGTTTGATATAGACTTTTGTGTACAGTAATCCGTTCCAAAATGCAATGTCAATGTCCAAGAAGTGTAATTCGTTGTTACTAATCTGTTCTATGCTCAGTTTTAAACTATGTTGGTTGGAATTCATTTGCTTCAAGAATTGGTGTATTTTTGTGTTGTTCTTCCATATAATGAACACATCATCAACATATCTTTTGTATAAGATTATGTCCTCATTAAAGTTGATAAGTGTGATGTGTTCCATTTTTCTTACAACCAACTCACAGAGCAGGCCAGACATTGGGCTGCCCATTGGGACTCCCTTTAACTGTTTAAAAATTTTACCTTCAAAACTGAAAAATGATTGAAAGCATACAAGATCCACCATCATCTTGAGGTCTTTGAGATACGTGGATGCATTCAGATGCAACTCACATAATAGGTCTACTAGTGCCTCAAAACATGAAGCAAGGTTTATTGATGGACACATGCTCTCAAAGTCCAAAACTGATCCAACTTCGTTATCCATTAACGACAGCTCATGTAGATCATTTACCAAATTAAACGTGTTTTTTGTAACAAATTGGTAGTCTTCAATCAGCTCTGACAAGTACTTATGCATAGGTTTTTCCAGCTTATAGGCAGGTCCTTTACATTTCTATACAAATTTGTAGAGAAATGTAAAGGACATTTTATATCAGGTGACCAAAAAGTTCACGTGATTTTGCAATAGTGGCTATTGCAATAACAGTATGAACTTTTTTGTCAACTTTAACTAACAATCCTTCTGTAATTTATTTATTATATTTTTAACTGAAAATAAATGTTATTAGTTAAATATAGTTAGTTATTTAATTTGATAATTTATAATCATCAACAGAGCAGCATTTTGTATGCAGAAGTAACTTAAAATTATTTTTATTTGCAGTGCTTATACTTAGGTTACTTATGTAATGTGCAAGTTGATATTAAAAATTATCATCAAAATACTTCACCAAAATCTACAATATTCATAATTTCAATACTAAAATACTAAACTACACCACAAAACACCGGAATGTGTTAAAAAATCTACTCCTAGAACCTATAACCGGTGTGTGTCATAAAAAAAAAAACAAAAGATAAAAGTTTACCACAAGCATTTTCGAACTGCTCTGAGTTCTTCTTCAGGTGTAAAACAGAATTTCTGATGGATCAGAGCGAATGGTTTAGGAAATCCAAGAAACATTCGAAGGTGTTATATGAGGTGCATGCATATTCATATGGTTGACATATCATGACACTTAAAATTCGGAGTCCATCAACTTCTGCTAGGCCAGCGACAGAACCAACTCATCTTTAAAATTGATGCAATTGTCATTGAAGGTCAATTTACAGATGTGAATGGTCTCTAGCCACTTAAGACATTCCATGTGTGATGTAGTACGAACAAGCTTCGTCTGTGGAAGGCTGCCACAATGTCCAGATCGGCGGCGTATGTGGCAAGGGTGGTGGTATTTCTCTTATGATGCATGTCCGCTATAAGTTAAAGGTTCTAGGAGTACATTTTTTAATTACAATACTTTATTAAATTAAAATCTCTGGATTCTTTATGCTATCATAGTTTTGGACAGTCCTTATTGCCAACATTTTTTTAAAATTAAACATTATTCAAAAAATTTCATTAATTAAAAATGTTTATATCCATATTTCATTAAATCACACTAATCTGCTACAGAGGGTGTCTACAAAATAGTGTAAATATTTTTACAGCATGTATTAGAGGCCTAGGTGATCCAAAAATGTCACTTAAAATCAGTCCTTCAAATACATTGTTTTAGCACACTTCCCTTTAATTTAGCTAATCCATTAAGATGCTGTAGAAAATCCTCAATCTTGCTGCCCTTCAGCTTCTATGCTGTACTAAGAGCCAAGAAATGCAATCAAACCTTTTGATTTTGCAAAAACTTACAGTTCACTAGCATTTCAGCAACCTATTTCATTGAATCAGGACAAACTGTGTAATGTTAAATAAGAACTTCATAAAAGATTATAAATAGGATGATTAAATTTTTACCTTATAATTTTGTAATTTATTTTAAAATGATAAAGTTAATGGGACTGAAGAAGAGAACAACAATAATAAGAAACTACTACATAAGTTTTATTAAATATATAAGGAAAAGAAGTAAATGAAAGAAATGAAAAAATTTTAAATATAACAGACTTGTTAATTTGAATTCATAAAATTCAAAATTTCCTCTTAATTCAAACTGAATGCTAGTCCCCATCTGATTTCTATTTAAATCAATGTAAAATTCAATAATTAGAACTCAGCTATGCCACCTCCAAATCAAGAGTGCATGTTAGTAGATTATCATTATCTTTCCAGTTTTGAAGTCTAAATATCAAATTTCAAAATAAATTAATTAAAATTTAAAAACATTTCTGATCAGTTGGCACACAATTAGGACATTTTAGTGTCACTCTGTAGGTGCTTGCTCATCATGGCTTCTTGTAGATAATATTGAGCTTTAGACTTGGAATCCAAAGTGCACTACTGTACCTTTCGGGACATTCCAATTTTCAACACGAGTGTTGAGTGTTGAAGTCAACAATTTGACGTCATCAACGACGTTCCAACTCGAGTACGAANATAATAAAAATACATACATACACAGTCTTGCATTTTTATTAGTCATGTTTTTTCTGTTTGTGGGGGGGTTGAAGAATCTGTCTAATGTCGATTGCTTTTCTCTCTTCTTCAGGGTTTTTCAGAAGTAATTAATAGCATTGTAATTGTAGAGATCCACAAGCCTATTAACCTTTAAGGCCATTCTAAGACCGTTGTTTTGACATCCTCCCACTTCTTCAAAAGATGTCTAGTAGCAGATATCGATATTAATCCTCTTTTTTAGAAAATAATATATCTTGCATAGTTTCTTGGCGTTCTTCTGCCATCAGATCAGTTTCCATTATGAATTCTTCGATGTTCTTTATTTCTCAGATGTGAATTTTGTTACGTCTTAAGCTGCTTGAGTCTTCTTGATAATACTGTATCTTTCTTAGATGAGATTGAACTGCAGCCTAATGTAAACCTGTTCAAGCCATACTGACCAGCAACATCAGACATCTTCTGTCCACTTTATATGTTTGCTATTATACTCTTATCTTTCGAAAAGAAAAACAGATGAGACTTAACGAGTGCCTACCCGACAGTCTCGTGAATACATGAAAGAATTGTTTTGTCAGAAATATAAAAGGCTGGAATTACAAGGGAGAGTTTCAAAGTTTGGAGGAATACTATCCGATCGGTATATACCGGCTTGAGCGTCGATGTCTCCCACACACTGAAAAGTTTCGAATTGTTGCCTGAAGACAAGGGAAGACCAATCGGTATTCATTTTATGTCACTTCTTCTGTGTTTGTTCTGTGGAGTGTTCGTTATCCGATCATGTGTTCGCTGTCCGAACATAAAAATCTTTCGCGAAAGTGTTTGTTATCCAATCACCCACTGTATAAAAGAGCAGTTTCATTACACAACAGCATTATTCTTGCTATTACGTCGGTAGTGATAACAAGTGGAAGTTCATAAAATTTACTTAAGTGTGATTTCTTAATTTTTAAAGGTAAGTAGGGGAAAGTGGTGCAAGATGGGGCCATGAGGTAAGACGGGGACATCTGTTTATTCGTGGTTAACGTGTTTTCATCTAGCTGTTATATGGGGAACTAAATTTCAAACACAAAAGGGATCATGAGACGAGAGAACATCCGAATTGCTTTCCGTTTGGAAGTAAGACAGTTTTCCATGTTTCAGCAATACTTCATCTAATTTTATGCCTGCTACAAAGTTTCTACAAAGTAAGTATCATTGTGAACTTTTACATGACCATTTAGATGAAGATATTATGGTATTCGAAGTAACCTTTAAGACTGTAATTGTTTAGTTTTGAAATAAAATTGACCTGTGTTTGCAGTCAGTATGAAAAGTGCATGTTGGCGCAAGATGGGGTACCACATCTTGCTCCAGATTGTCCATGAATATGGCCAACGAATCCAGAAGTATTTTTGAAGGCAGACTTTATTGCTGCAGAGACAACAAACAGGCCCCGTCAGCAGCAGGACACCCAGGAGCAGCAGGTTGCTGGTTTTGGGACAACCAAAACCATGAAGGCAGAGGTATGCCTAATCTGGGTGCAGAAACTGTCACTAATTACACCACTTTCAGTTTTTACTCAAGTCTCTCCCATAGAAATATACAGTCGATCCCCCTATAAGATCATTGATTTTTCCGTTTTATCTGAATTACATGTTGTACGAGTCACTTAGATTTTACAAATACGTGTGCCGGGCTGTGAACGGCTCACATATTTGTAAAATCTAAGTGACTCGTACAACATGTAATTCAGATAAAACGGAAAAATCAATGATCTTATAGGGGGGTCGACTGTAAATTTCTATGGGAGAGACTTGAGTAAAAACTGAAAGTGGTGTAATTAGTGACAGTTTCTGCACCCAGATTAGGCATACCTCTGCCTTCATGGTTTTGGTTGTCCCAAAACCAGCAACCTGCTGCTCCTGGGTGTCCTGCTGCTGACGGGGCCTGTTTGTTGTCTCTGCAGCAATAAAGTCTGCCTTCAAAAATACTTCTGGATTCGTTGGCCATATTCATGGACAATCTGGAGCAAGATGTGGTACCCCATCTTGCGCCAACATGCACTTTTCATACTGACTGCAAACACAGGTCAATTTTATTTCAAAACTAAACAATTACAGTCTTAAAGGTTACTTCGAATACCATAATATCTTCATCTAAATGGTCATGTAAAAGTTCACAATGATACTTACTTTGTAGAAACTTTGTAGCAGGCATAAAATTAGATGAAGTATTGCTGAAACATGGAAAACTGTCTTACTTCCAAACGGAAAGCAATTCGGATGTTCTCTCGTCTCATGATCCCTTTTGTGTTTGAAATTTAGTTCCCCATATAACAGCTAGATGAAAACACGTTAACCACGAATAAACAGATGTCCCCGTCTTACCTCATGGCCCCATCTTGCACCACTTTCCCCTACTTACCTTTAAAAATTAAGAAATCACACTTAAGTAAATTTTATGAACTTCCACTTGTTATCACTACCGACGTAATAGCAAGAATAATGCTGTTGTGTAATGAAACTGCTCTTTTATACAGTGGGTGATTGGATAACAAACACTTTCGCGAAAGATTTTTATGTTCGGACAGCGAACACATGATCGGATAACGAACACTCCACAGAACAAACACAGAAGAAGTGACATAAAATGAATACCGATTGGTCTTCCCTTGTCTTCAGGCAACAATTCGAAACTTTTCAGTGTGTGGGAGACATCGACGCTCAAGCCGGTATATACCGATCGGATAGTATTCCTCCAAACTTTGAAACTCTCCCTTGTAATTCCAGCCTTTTATATTTCTGACAAAACAATTCTTTCATGTATTCACGAGACTGTCGGGTAGGCACTCGTTAAGTCTCATCTGTTTTTCTTTTCGAAAGATAAGAGTATAATAGCAAACATATAAAGTGGACAGAAGATGTCTGATGTTGCTGGTCAGTATGGCTTGAACAGGTTTACATTAGGCTGCAGTTCAATCTCATCTAAGAAAGATACAGTATTATCAAGAAGACTCAAGCAGCTTAAGACGTAACAAAATTCACATCTGAGAAATAAAGAACATCGAAGAATTCATAATGGAAACTGATCTGATGGCAGAAGAACGCCAAGAAACTATGCTGCAAGATATATTATTTTCTAAAAAAGAGGATTAATATCGATATCTGCTACTAGACATCTTTTGAAGAAGTGGGAGGATGTCAAAACAACGGTCTTAGAATGGCCTTAAAGGTTAATAGGCTTGTGGATCTCTACAATTACAATGCTATTAATTACTTCTGAAAAACCCTGAAGAAGAGAGAAAAGCAATCGACATTAGACAGATTCTTCAACCCCCCCCACAAACAGAAAAAACATGACTAATAAAAATGCAAGACTGTGTATGTATGTATTTTTATTATTATATATAAATAAACGTAGTAAGAAAGTATATATATTTTTTCATTTTTGGGG
>NW_019384656.1:522105-530189 GCF_000671375.1 Centruroides sculpturatus | reverse complement strand
GAATCGAAACAATGAAAGCATTTTTAAATAAAATAAATATTTAATTTATCCAAAAAGGCTGTTTATTAAATCAATAAAATATTGTATTAAATTTGAATGTATTCTATAGGTATAATTATTTATACTTTTGTTTTATGAAAATAATTATTTGAATCAATAATATAAAACATTTATTAAGTTCATTGCTTCAATAAAACACATTTTATAGTGATGTATTTCAATAATTGAACTGAATAAAATCTCAAAATCAAGGTCAATTTTATAATTAAAATCAATTATAAAATTGTTTTTAATGACTATTTATGACTTGCTGAAATATTTGTTATTACAAAATACATATATAAAAACACTAGACTTTCTTTACGTTCACAGGATACGAAAAATATCATGTGTAAGCCATAAAAATATTTTTTATGTCCATTGACAGAATATAATTTTGATGTTATGTTAATTATGGTTTTAGATTATTTAGAACAAGGATAAATCTTTATTTTTTTTAAATATTATTTTATATTTTATAAAATCAACAAACCTTACTGAGAAAGCTCATTTATTCAGCTAAACAAACGTTTTCAACCCATTCTATGGGCCATCATCAGGTTAAAGATGTTTGAATCAATGGCTTTTCGAATAACACATTCAAATTTAAATTATATTAGAACATATGCAGTATATTGAAATCAAATTAAGTAAACAAGCATAACGAAATTAATACAATAAGAAAAACAAAATACGGTAATTCCCACAATATGTAAAATTTTTTTATAGTAACTCAGGTTTTTTTGAGTCTGGTGGATGTATCATTGTACAAGTTCTTTCTGATTATATATTTCCATGCCGATGGTAAAATGGTTGCATCCTTATAGCTTAAACATTTTCCCCTTAAGCTAGATCTGTAGATCTCACACTTCTCTGTTGTGAATGCAAGCGTTGGCAAGTGCACATTTGCAATGATTCTGGCCTCTTCCTATTTAACTATGGATCCATCAGTCTGAGCTATTTTTGATAACACTGTTGTATATTGGCTTTTTGCTACGTCGTACTTATGCTCTTTCACCCTTACGTTAAGGTTTCTATTTGTGACTCCTATATATATTCTTTGTCTATTCCCAATTGGTCATTCTTGTACAGTATTGCATACACTCCTGGTTGTTCTTTCTCATTAATTTTTTTTTTGTCATTTCTGAGCAATGTATATAAGGGGGAAGCTCTTTTGTATACAATATTAGTGTTTTTGTAGTTAGCAATTTCTTTCATAACCAGAGATAGACGTTTATTATATGTGAATTTCGTGATGTAGCTGCTTCCATCTGGTTTTTTCTTTTTGTCCTTTCTATGATTGTTGTATGCGGCAATTAGGTGTTCTACAGTTCTTGCTCCAAATCCCAACACTTTCACTACTTCTTTAATTCTATTTAGTTCCTCTATTGTATCTATCATGTTAGAGCAATACTGAAACACTCTTCTGATTAGAGCCCTAAAGACAGAGTTTATATGCAATAGGATCATTAGATATCGATGGTATATATATCAGGTCATGCATAGGTTTGATATAGACTTTTGTGTACAGTAATCCGTTCCAAAATGCAATGTCAATGTCCAAGAAGTGTAATTCGTTGTTACTAATCTGTTCTATGCTCAGTTTTAAACTATGTTGGTTGGAATTCATTTGCTTCAAGAATTGGTGTATTTTTGTGTTGTTCTTCCATATAATGAACACATCATCAACATATCTTTTGTATAAGATTATGTCCTCATTAAAGTTGATAAGTGTGATGTGCTCCATTTTTCTTACAACCAACTCACAGAGCAGGCCAGACATTGGGCTGCCCATTGGGACTCCCTTTAACTGTTTAAAAATTTTACCTTCAAAACTGAAAAATGATTGAAAGCATACAAGATCCACCATCATCTTGAGGTCTTTGAGATACGTGGATGCATTCAGATGCAACTCACATAATAGGTCTACTAGTGCCTCAAAACATGAAGCAAGGTTTATTGATGGACACATGCTCTCAAAGTCCAAAACTGATCCAACTTCGTTATCCATTAACGACAGCTCATGTAGATCATTTACCAAATTAAACGTGTTTTTTGTAACAAATTGGTAGTCTTCAATCAGCTCTGACAAGTACTTATGCATAGGTTTTTCCAGCTTATAGGCAGGTCCTTTACATTTCTATACAAATTTGTAGAGAAATGTAAAGGACATTTTATATCAGGTGACCAAAAAGTTCACGTGATTTTGCAATAGTGGCTATTGCAATAACAGTATGAACTTTTTTGTCAACTTTAACTAACAATCCTTCTGTAATTTATTTATTATATTTTTAACTGAAAATAAATGTTATTAGTTAAATATAGTTAGTTATTTAATTTGATAATTTATAATCATCAACAGAGCAGCATTTTGTATGCAGAAGTAACTTAAAATTATTTTTATTTGCAGTGCTTATACTTAGGTTACTTATGTAATGTGCAAGTTGATATTAAAAATTATCATCAAAATACTTCACCAAAATCTACAATATTCATAATTTCAATACTAAAATACTAAACTACACCACAAAACACCGGAATGTGTTAAAAAATCTACTCCTAGAACCTATAACCGGTGTGTGTCATAAAAAAAAAAACAAAAGATAAAAGTTTACCACAAGCATTTTCGAACTGCTCTGAGTTCTTCTTCAGGTGTAAAACAGAATTTCTGATGGATCAGAGCGAATGGTTTAGGAAATCCAAGAAACATTCGAAGGTGTTATATGAGGTGCATGCATATTCATATGGTTGACATATCATGACACTTAAAATTCGGAGTCCATCAACTTCTGCTAGGCCAGCGACAGAACCAACTCATCTTTAAAATTGATGCAATTGTCATTGAAGGTCAATTTACAGATGTGAATGGCCTCTAGCCACTTAAGACATTCCATGTGTGATGTAGTACGAACAAGCTTCGTCTGGTGGAAGGCTGCCACAATGTCCAGATCGGCGGCGTATGTGGCAAGGGTAGTGGTATTTCTCTTATGATGCATGTCCGCTATAAGTTAAAGGTTCTAGGAGTACATTTTTTAATTACAATACTTTATTAAATTAAAATCTCTGGATTCTTTATGCTATCATAGTTTTGGACAGTCCTTATTGCCAACATTTTTTTAAAATTAAACATTATTCAAAAAATTTCATTAATTAAAAATGTTTATATCCATATTTCATTAAATCACACTAATCTGCTACAGAGGGTGTCTACAAAATAGTGTAAATATTTTTACAGCATGTATTAGAGGCCTAGGTGATCCAAAAATGTCACTTAAAATCAGTCCTTCAAATACATTGTTTTAGCACACTTCCCTTTAATTTAGCTAATCCATTAAGATGCTGTAGAAAATCCTCAATCTTGCTGCCCTTCAGCTTCTATGCTGTACTAAGAGCCAAGAAATGCAATCAAACCTTTTGATTTTGCAAAAACTTACAGTTCACTAGCATTTCAGCAACCTATTTCATTGAATCAGGACAAACTGTGTAATGTTAAATAAGAACTTCATAAAAGATTATAAATAGGATGATTAAATTTTTACCTTATAATTTTGTAATTTATTTTAAAATGATAAAGTTAATGGGACTGAAGAAGAGAACAACAATAATAAGAAACTACTACATAAGTTTTATTAAATATATAAGGAAAAGAAGTAAATGAAAGAAATGAAAAAATTTTAAATATAACAGACTTGTTAATTTGAATTCATAAAATTCAAAATTTCCTCTTAATTCAAACTGAATGCTAGTCCCCATCTGATTTCTATTTAAATCAATGTAAAATTCAATAATTAGAACTCAGCTATGCCACCTCCAAATCAAGAGTGCATGTTAGTAGATTATCATTATCTTTCCAGTTTTGAAGTCTAAATATCAAATTTCAAAATAAATTAATTAAAATTTAAAAACATTTCTGATCAGTTGGCACACAATTAGGACATTTTAGTGTCACTCTGTAGGTGCTTGCTCATCATGGCTTCTTGTAGATAATATTGAGCTTTAGACTTGGAATCCAAAGTGCACTACTGTACCTTTCGGGACATTCCAATTTTCAACACGAGTGTTGAGTGTTGAAGTCAACAATTTGACGTCATCAACGACGTTCCAACTCGAGTAAGGAGTGCTTAGTTCCCATAATTCCATTCTCAGCAAGATGGATTCCATTCAAATGTCTTACCAATTACCCACAATTCATTGGAAAGTAGCAGTCAACATATCTGTTGAGTGCTGAGTGTGTTGAGTCAGCGCTGACAACAGCGTTACCCCAACGTTGAAAAAAGGAACAAATTTTAACGAATGTTGAGATCAGCCCTGAGTCAGCGTTGAAAATTGGAATGTCCCGTTTGTCTCATTTCTCATTGATTGAACTTTATTTTGCTTGCCATGTGGTGTTAATGTGTTGTTAAAATTTTTTTTTGTTAAGTAGCATCCAGAAATGGTCTTTTAATTTGAACTGTTTTCCTCAAAGTTTGAATTAAAATGAGACTATTGTAATTAGTTTCAACAATTTCTGCATTTATCCAATATATTCAAATGGTGTAAAGCTTAGGTGTAAAGCCCGAAAATGAAAACTTGATAATGGAAACTAAAAAACAAGTGATTCGAAACAGAATCACTTGTTTTTTAGTTTCCATTATCACGTTTTCATTTTCAGGCAATAGAGAGTCATAGCTTACAAGAGCATACATTTTTCATTACACACTATGAAGTAATTAGCTTTTAACTGAGGTGTCATTTCTATTTTATTTTTTTTTCTGTATGGGTATTAATTAAGAAAGTCTTTTTATTAATCCCATTATGGCTTTGACAAGGCTCACAATAGGATGACTGAATGATAAGGGATGAGACCCAACATATCTAGAACAGACACTCCCAAAAATTTCCTTGGATTTTTCAAACCATACAGATTTATTTCCAAGTCTTTGGAGCAATAGTCCAGAGGTTTTGTGGCACAACGGCCTAGGTAGGTCAAAGAATGCCAGGTCTAGCCAGATGTTGCTGTATGCCCTTTTGGGTCTTTTAGAATATAATTGTTTTGTGGTATGTCCTACAGTTCCCTCATAAGAGTAACAACAAAGTATCACATATTCAAATAAAATGGCTATTAACTTATTTCAAATGTAATTTGGCAAACAAGGTTATACATAGAAACACAAGTAAGTAGACATTACATACAAATCAAGATGGATGAAAAACTCAGATGAAACCTTTAAAAACAGCAGAAACAATTTAATTACAAACTTTTTCGATCATTTTTAAAGACCATCCTTAGGTAGAATACAAAATTGAGCTTAGCAAAAATAGAATATAACAGATCTTCCATATCCAATATATTCTATTTTTGCTTAAGTTTAATTTTGTATTCTAACTGAGGATGGTCTTTAAAAATAACCAAAAACATTTGTAATTAAATAGTTTTTGCTGTTTTTAAAGGTTTCACAAATGTCTGAATTTCCACATGCACATTTAGTTTTTACATTATGGGTGAAAAACAATTCACATGGCAAATATGAGTAAGAGCAAACTTTAATCTAAATCCCTTTAGATTAAGGTTTGTTCTTATTAAATTAAGTTTAGATTCAAGTGCAACATTTCCTGAAAACAGAAAACTAACACTAGATGATTAATATCCAACAAGAGCATGACAAAAAGAACAAGGAAAAACAGTGGATTAAAAGGACCTTGGCAAAAGAACACACAAAAGGAATCTTGGAGAAAGAACCTTAGGAATGGCACGGCACTTCTTTGTGTTTTTTGAAGGCAATAACCCAGTGTCCTCGAGACACGAGGTTTTATTAACACGACTGTTTTGATCGATCATTTGGCTTCAGACCCCCTTCACTTGCTAAGTGGTTCCTTACCCATTGCCAAGTGCCACCGGATGCAACACAATTTCCACTTAGGTTCCACTTAGGTTGCAGGAACAGTCAAAATCAACATTTTATACATTCCAACCAGAGACATCCAATCTTAGGACTTACAATTTTACTTCATCTATACATTCACATTGCATTTCTGTTCTTTCCTTTTTTCTATATGAATTCTAAAATATTTTAAAGCAAGTTTTAGCGAGGGGCCAGAGCCTAACAGTCTGTTCTTGGGTGTATTGCTAATAAAAAGATAAAATATGTAATAATTCTATTTAATTTCATAACATCCTGCTTTTTGCAACATTGTAATTTTCAACATGTTTAAATCATTCTTCATATTAAATTTCCTGTTATTTTCATTAAATAATTAAATGAGATGATAATTTCAAAAGTTAAATACTGTCCAATATTTATATAATGAAGTGTATCTGTTTTAAATACTAAAAATTGATAAACATATTGTTATGTAAACAAATGCCAAAAAAATATATTTAAATATAATAAATCTAATGTAAAACTTAANTATAAGATCATTGATTTTTCCGTTTTATCTGAATTACATGTTGTACGAGTCACTTAGATTTTACAAATACGTGTGCCGGGCTGTGAACGGCTCACATATTTGTAAAATCTAAGTGACTCGTACAACATGTAATTCAGATAAAACGGAAAAATCAATGATCTTATAGGGGGATCGACTGTAATGCCAATTCTACATGTTGGAACCAAAAAAAAAAATTCAAAAATAGCAGAAGGAGAAAGAAAACAGCAATCCTAACAGATACACTGTACAAGCCACAGCTGATGGAACAACAAAAACAATCAACAGCAGTTTCGGCACCCCCAGGAAAATGGTCTTTGTTTACCAAAAGAAATTCTGCAAAATCAAAAGTTACAGGCATCAGCAAGGGTAGGCCTAACAAGAAATAAAAGACAAATGACACAGAATGCCTCTAATGTGGAGGGTTATAATCTGTATCTACAGAGAGTTGGGCTAAGTGTACAGTGACCATACGTCCTTTATTTAAGAGGACAGTCCTTTATTTCACTTCTCTGTCCTTTAACTTTATTTATTTTCTAAAATAGGCATTTTGTCCTTTATTTTGTAAAGTTGACGCAAAGTTAAAAAAATTTTTTTTAATAATACATTGAACAAGTTAGTTTTGTATACACCGTCACGATCAGTGTTGCATTGCTACATAGAGCGCAGTAGTGCAGTATGTCGCCAACCAAACGGTCCACTGACAGTACCAGGGGGTGGACACTCTTATGGGGATTTTTGTGATAGTTTTTTAACTCTCTAGTTGATGGATGATACACTTGTTAATTAAAGCTGAAGTTAGTTGAAAAGAAAAACGAGGGGTTTTTCCTATTGTTATTAGAAAAGTGGTTTTAGCATTAGAAAAATCAGAAAATATACAAGCCAAAAAATTCAATGATGCTGTGTGCACATTTTATCAAACGTGCATAGATTATCTAAATAATTGGGACATGTTTTTATTGAAATAGATGTGTTAGAATGGGTCATATTATGCGAAATCTCTTTGTGGGCGAAAGTAGAGGAAAACTATATCTTTATTTTGAATCATTGATCCGTAAATATACTCGACGGTGAATTATTTGATGAAGTTTCATGTGTAAAAAAATATGTCACAAACGAAAAGATCGACGAATGCTGACAGAATAACCAGCCCTGCCATCAAAGGTGGATTGAGATTTTTGAACATTTTACAGCAAAAGAAATTGTTTTCAAAAACATTTGTAAAATCGTAGAATTTTCTTTGTCTCTCTGGATCTAATGCCCCCGTTGAACGACTATTTTCATTGCTGAATAATATGTGGACGAATGAAAATACCCATTTAAAAGTAAACACCTTAGAAGCATCTATTTCCATCAAATACAACTTTCAAATGAACTGTATGGAATTTTATGACTTTAAAGCGTGAAACGGCGCTATAAAAAAATTAATTCTACTGAAAAGTATCAAAATTAATGTTATTTAAATTTTTACAATGTGTGTATGTGTAATAATTCAGATTGTTTAAAATTTTAATGTATGCATTGTTGTATGCTACTATTTTCGTAATAAATGTTATAAACTTATGAATTTTATAAGGTATTTTTTGATTTTCTTCGATATGTCCTTTATTTTCCCCCAAAAAATATGGTCACTGTAG